>NC_034180.2:46249064-46309064 GCF_002021735.2 Oncorhynchus kisutch | reverse complement strand
CAAATAAATCGCTCGGTGACCTACTTGTGATTTTGCACCATTTTCTGTTGACGTATTATCCAGTTGTACTCAGTACTATTCGGTAGGATTCAGTAGTATTCTGCTGGGCAATATCATACGGAATTACATTTATGCCAATCATTGATATACGATCATTAAAATTAAAGTATAATACCATGATCTAAAATAATCCGTGTTAAAGAGAACATATGCACAAGATTTATCCATGTGTGTTGAAGACATCTGAAAGTACATGCTATTAATTAAGAGACTCACTTAAATGTATTATCATATCAGCCTATTATTGTTCATCTGGAAATGGTGGGTGGAGTTAGTTTACAGTGTTATTCATAGGCAATACATTATCCCTTTTCCATAGGATAATTCACCTACAGTATGTTGAAGGTGCAATAATGCAGAAATTGCTCTGCCATTTCCTGGTTGATAAAATTCGAATAGTTTCAGTTTGTGACCAAAACAAGCACCATATAAACCGCTGTGAAATATATTTTCCTTAATCAGAAATATTGTATTTTCAGCTGTTTGAAGCTGGTGAACAAAACTGAAAGTAAAAGACACAAAAACTAAACTTAAAAATGGGAAGCATAGAAATAGCACATGTAGAACAGATATACTGCTTCCTATACTTGTTTTCAATGAGAATGACAGATCTATATCTCACATTTCTATGTGCATTTGGTCAGGTCACCCAAAAAGTGACACATTGCAGCTTTTAAAAACCATTACATAACAGTGCTGGTTATGTTGTAGCTACCACCTACAGTATCAATCTGCCTTCTATCATAGCCTATGTCACAGTACTGGTTATGTTGTTGATACTGTCGGTGGTATCAATCTGCCTTCTATCATAGCCTATGTCACAGTGCTGGTTATGTTGTTGATACTGTCGGTGGTATCAATCTGCCTTCTATCATAGCCTATGTCACAGTGCTGGTTATGTTGTTGATACTGTCGGTGGTATCAATCTGCCTTCTATCATAGCCTATGTCACAGTGCTGGTTATGTTGTTGATACTGTCGGTGGTATCAATCTGCCTTCTATCATAGCCTATGTCACAGTGCTGGTTATGTTGTTGATACTGTCGGTGGTATCAATCTGCCTTCTATCATAGCCTATGTCACAGTGCTGGTTATGCTGTAGCTACTGTTGGGGTCATGATAGGGGCTGCACCAAATGTTTGATGTATTATAATAATTGATTAAGCTCATGTTGTATTAATAGAAGTTGAAGGGTTATAAGACCCGTCTCTCCTTACATTTATAGGGTCCTAGACTACAGATCAACAATATATATACATTGAGGTTTAATATTGTTTCACAGTTCTTTTCTATTCTTTGCCTCATAAAGAAACGGTCTGAGAGATGTGAGAATTATTAGCCCTTAGAAAACACTGGAACTATTGTATCTCTCTTGCAAGTTTATATAGCTGTTTATGCATGGGCTTGGTCTGTAGAATGATTAGAAGGTAATGACGTATGCAGTGACATTACAAGGGCTGGACTTCGGGTTTAATAAAATAACTTTGGACTTTTCCTATTTTGTAGAATTCAAAGCGGCTGCGGTAATGTTGTAAGCGGTTGCGGGAATGCTGTAAGCGGCCGTGGTAAAGCTGTTGCGGTAATGCGGTAAGCGGCTGTGGTAATGCTGTAAGCTGTTGCGGTAATGTTGTAAGCGGCTGCGGTAATGCTGTAAGCGGCTGTGGCAATGCTGCAAGTATTTGTGGTTGTGGTAATGCTGTAAGCGGCTGTGGTAATGTTGTAAGCGGCTGTGGTAATGCTGTAAGAGGTTGCAGTAATGCTGTAAGCGGCCGTGGTAATGCTGTAAGCTGTTGCGGTAATGCGGTAAGCGGCTGTGGTAATGCTGTTAGCGGCTGTGGTAATGTTGTAAGCGGCTGTGGTAATGTTGTAAGCGGTTGCGGTAATGCTGTAAGCGGTTGCGGTAATGCTGTAAGTGGTCGCGGTAATGCTGTAAGCTGTTGCGGTAATGCGGTAAGCGGCTGCGGCAATGCTGTACGCTGTTGCGGTAATGCGGTAAGCGGCTGCGGTAATGTTGTAAGCGGCTGCGGTAATGCTGTAAGCGGCTGTGGTAATGCTGCAAGTATTTGCGGCTGTGGTAATGCTGTAAGTATTTGTGGTTGTGGTTGTGGTAATGCTGTAAGCGGCTGTGGTAATGTTGTAAGCGGCTGTGGTAATGCTGTAAGAGGTGGCAGTAATGCTGTAAGCGGCCGTGGTAACGCTGTAAGCTGTTGCGGTAATGCGTTAAGCGGCTGTGGTAATGCTGTAAGCGGCTGCGGTAATGCTGTAAGCGGCTGTGGTAATGCTGCAAGCATTTGTGGCTGTGGTAATGCTGTAAGTATTTGTGGTTGTGGTTGTGGCAATGCCGTAAGCGGCTGTGGTAATGCTGTAAGCGGCTGCGGTAATGCTGTAAGATGTTGCGGTAATGCGGTAAGCGGCCATGATAATGCTGTAAGCTGTTGCGGCAATGCGGCCAGCGGCTGCGGTAATGCTGCAAGCGGCTGCGGTAATGCTGTAAGTGGCTGTGGCAATGCTGTAAGTGGCTGCGGTAATGCTGTAAGTGGCTGTGGTAATGCTGTAAGTGGATGGGGTAATGAAATAATTGGATGTGACAATGCAGTAACTAGTTGGGGTAATGTTGTAACTGGACATGGAAATGCTGTAACTTGATGTGCAAATGGCTGTTAAGTAGTTGAATGTGTTTTTAAATTGTAGTAGGCCTATAGCAGGGTTTTCCTACCTGCAGGGAGGAGGAGAGGGAAGGGGAGGAGAGGGAAGGGAAGGAGAGGAGAGGAGGGAAGGGGAGGAGAGGGAAGGGGAGGAGAGGAGGGGAGGGGAAGGGAAGAGGAGGGAAGGGGAGGAGAGGAGAGGAGGGGAAGCGGAGGAGGGAAGGAGAGGAGGAGGGAAGGAGAGGAGGAGGGGAGGAGAGGAGAGGAGAGGAGGGAAGGGGAGGAGAGGGGAGGGGAAGGGAAGAGGAGGGAAGGAGAGGAGGAGGGAAGGAGAGGAGGAGGGGAGGGGAAGAGGAGGGGAGGAGAGGGAAGGGGAGGAGAGGGAAGGGGAGGAGAGGAGAGGAGGGGAGGGGAAGAGGAGGGCACTAGGGACGTGGCCAACCCTGACTGATTGGAATCAGAATCCATATGACCGCAATTAAATGTAATCCATTAACTGTCTCTCTCTCTCCTCTCTGTGTTCACTCATGCTCCTTCTTCTCATCCCCTGTTCTCACTCACTCTGCTTTTACCTCAAAGTATTACATAAAAAAGAAACGTCCCTTTTCAGGACCCTGTCTTTCAAAGATAACTTGTAAAAATCCAAATAACTTCACAGATCTTCATTGTAAAGGGTTTAAACACTGTTCCCCATGCTTGTTCAATGAACCATAAACAATTAATGAACATGCGCCTGTGGAATGACACTAACAGCTTACAGACGGTAGGCAATTAAGGTCACAGTTATGACATTTAGGACACTAAAGAGGCCTTTCTACTGACTCTGAAAAACACCAAAAGAAAGATGCCCAGGGTCCCTGCTCATCTGCATGAATGTGCCTTTGGCATGCTGCAAGGAGGCATGAGGACTGTAGATGTGGCCAGGGCAATAAATTGCAATGTCTGTACTGTGAGACGCCTAAGACAGCTCTACAGGGAGACAGGACGGACACCTGATCGTCTTCGCAGTTGCAGACAACGTCTAACAACACCTGGACAGGATCGGCACATCCGAACATCACATCTGCTGGACAGGTACAGGATGGCAACAACAACTGCCCGAGTTACACCAGGAACGCACAATCCCTCCATCAGTGCTCAGACTGTCCGCAATAAGCTGAGAGAGGCTGGACTGAGGGCTTGTAGGCCTGCTGTAAAGGCAGACTCTCACCTGACATCACCGGCAACAACGTTGCTTTCTTTTGGTGTTTTGGTGGTCAAATTGCTGCAAAGAAACCACTACTAAAGGACTCCAATAAGAAGAGGAGACTTACTTGGGCCAAGAAACACAAGCAATGGACATTAGACCGGTGGAAATCTGTCCTTTGGTCTGGAGTCCAAATTGTAGATTTTTGGTTCCAACTACCTTGTCTTTGTGAAATGCGGATGAGCTCCGCATGTGTATTTCCCACCGTAAAGCATGGAGGAGGAGGTGTTATGGTGTAGGGGTGCTTTGCTGATGACACTGTCTGTGATTTATTTAGACTTAACCAGCATGGCTACCACAGCATTCTGCAGCGATATGCCATTTTCATCTTGTTTGGTATTAGTGGGACTGTCATATGGTTTCAACAGGACAATGACCCAACACACCTCAAGGCTGTGCAAGGGCTATTTTACAAAGAAAGAGGGTAATGAAGTGCTGCATCAGATGACCTGGCCTCCACAATCACCCGACCTCAACCCAATTGAGATGGTTTGGGATGAGTCGGACCACAGAGTGAAGGAAAAGCAGCCAACAAGTGCTCAGCATATGTGGGAACTCCTTCAAGGCTGTTGGAAAAGCATTCCAGATGAAGGTGGTTGAGAGAATACCTGGAGTGTGCAAAGCTGTCATCAAGGCAAAGGGTGGCTAATTCTTTGGTTACTACATGATTCACGTCATTCAGAAAATCCTTTCCTGTATCTGCTGAAGTAGTGTGACAATGTCCCCTCATAACTAGACATAACTAGACATAAGATGTGCATCAAACAACTATTATGGATAATTACTGAAGAACCTTGTTAATGACAGTATGGATTTTTGTGTTATTAATCAGGCTAAAGTTATTCTTTCTGTTAGAAGCATTGGATTTTGCAGTCATATAAATGATTATGAATGACTTTTTAACAGCTCCAAACAGTTGCCCACGACAAGAAATGCTCACTGGTACCCCAGTTTATAGAAATATCCATATACTGTATGAACAAATGATTTGGTTGATTTATTATGTCTAATGCATTTGATTGTTCACCTACTTTTTGGCCGCATGATCTTATGAGCCTAATGCATTAGTCATTTATGATACACTCTTATTTCCCTCTCTGTGGGATTCCACTATAGAGATTCTACGTTTGTTTTACTATGAAATCAAATCAATTGTTATATCACATGCGAATACAATAAAATGCTTACTTACAAGCCCAGGGTACAGAGTCAATGTGGAGGCTATATACAGGGGGTACCGGTACAGAGTCAATGTGGAGGCTATATACAGGGGGTACCGGTACAGAGTCAATGTGGAGGCTATATACAGGGGGTACCGGTACAGAGTCAATGTGGAGGCTATATACAGGGGGTACCGGTACAGAGTCAATGTGGAGACTATATACAGGGGGTACCGGTACAGAGTCAATGTGGAGGCTATATACAGGGGGTACCGGTACAGAGTCAATGTGGAGGCTATATACAGGGGGTACCGGTACAGAGTCAATGTGGAGGCTATATACAGGGGTACCGGTACAGAGTCAATGTGGAGGCTATATACAGGGGGCACCGGTACAGAGTCAATGTGGAGGCTATATACAGGGGTACCGGTACAGAGTCAATGTGGAGGCTATATACAGGGGGTACCGGTACAGAGTCAATGTGGAGACTATATACAGGGGGTACCGGTACAGAGACAGTGTGGAGGCTATATACAGGGGGTACCGGTACAGAGTCAATGTGGAGGCTATATACAGGGGGTACCGGTACAGAGTCAATGTGGAGGCTATATACAGGGGGTACCGGTACAGAGTCAGTGTGGAGGCTATATACAGGGGTATCGGTACAGAGTCAGTGTGGAGGCTATATACAGGGGGTACCGGTACAGAGTCAATGTGGAGGCTATATACAGGGGGTACCGGTACAGAGTCAATGTGGAGGCTATATACAGGGGGTACCGGTACAGAGTCAATGTGGAGGCTATATACAGGGGGTACCGGTACAGAGTCAATGTGGAGGCTATATACAGGGGGTACCGGTACAGAGTCAATGTGGAGGCTATATACAGGGGGTACCGGTACAGAGTCAATGTGGAGGCTATATACAGGGGGTACCGGTACAGAGTCAGTGTGGAGGCTATATACAGGGGTACCGGTACAGAGTCAATGTGGAGGCTATATACAGGGGGTACCGGTACAGAGTCAATGTGGAGGCTATATACAGGGGGTACCGGTACAGAGTCAATGTGGAGGCTATATACAGGGGGTACCGGTACAGAGTCAATGTGGAAGCTATATACAGGGGGTACCGGTACAGAGTCAATGTGGAGGCTATATACAGGGGGTACCGGTACAGAGTCAATGTGGAGGCTATATACAGGGGGTACCGGTACAGAGTCAATGTGGAGGCTATATACAGGGGGTACCGGTACAGAGTCAATGTGGAGGCTATATACAGGGGGTACCGGTACAGAGTCAATGTGGAGGCTATATACAGGGGGTACCGGTACAGAGTCAATGTGGAGGCTATATACAGGGGGTACCGGTACAGAGTCAATGTGGAGGCTATATACAGGGGGTACCGGTACAGAGTCAATGTGGAGCCTATATACAGGGGGTACCGGTACAGAGTCAATGTGGAGACTATATACAGGGGGTACCGGTACAGAGTCAGTGTGGAGGCTATATACAGGGGGTACCGGTACAGAGTCAATGTGGAGGCTATATACAGGGGGTACCGGTACAGAGTCAATGTGGAGGCTATATACAGGGGGTACCGGTACAGAGTCAGTGTGGAGGCTATATACAGGGGTATCGGTACAGAGTCAATGTGGAGGCTATATACAGGGGGTACCGGTACAGAGTCAATGTGGAGGCTATATACAGGGGGTACCGGTACAGAGTCAATGTGGAGGCTATATACAGGGGGTACCGGTACAGAGTCAATGTGGAGGCTATATACAGGGGGTACCGGTACAGAGTCAATGTGGAGGCTATATACAGGGTATACCGGTACAGAGTCAGTGTGGAGGCTATATACAGGGTATACCGGTACAGAGTCAGTGTGGAGGCTATATACAGGGGTACCGGTACAGAGTCAATGTGGAGGCTATATACAGGGGGTACCGGTACAGAGTCAATGTGGAGGCTATATACAGGGGGTACCGGTACAGAGTCAATGTGGAGGCTATATACAGGGGGTACCGGTACAGAGTCAATGTGGAGGCTATATACAGGGGGTACCGGTACAGAGTCAATGTGGAGGCTATATACAGGGGGTACCGGTACAGAGTCAATGTGGAGGCTATATACAGGGGGTACCGGTACAGAGTCAATGTGCGGGGGTACAGGTTAGTTGAGGTAATTGAGGTAAAAGGTACATGTAGGCAGAGGTAATGTGACTGTATGGATAATAAACAGAGTAGCAGCAGTGTAAAAATGGGGGTGGGGGGGCGGGCAATGCAACTAGTCTGGGTAGCCATTTGATTAGCTGTTCAGGAGTCTTATGGCTTGGGGGTAGAAGCTGTTTTAGAAGCCTTTTGGACCTAGACTTGGTGCTCCGGTACCGCTTGCCGTGCAGTACCAGAGAGAACAGTCTATGACTAGGGTGGCTGGAGTCTTTGGCATTTTTTGGGGCCTTCCTCTGACACCGCCTGGCAGGAAACTTGGCCCCAGTGATGTACTGGGCCGTACGCACTACCCTCTGTAGTGGATTGCGGTCGGAGGCCGAGTAGTTGCCATACCAGGCGGTGATGCAACCAGTCAGGATGCTCTCGATGGTGCAGCTGTATAACATTTTGAGGATCTGAGGACCCATGCCAAATCTTTTCAGTCTCCTGAGGGGGAATAGACATTGTCGTGCCCTCTGCACGACAGTCTTGGTGTGCTTGGACCATGATAGTTTGTTGGTGATGTGAACACCAAGGAATTTGAAGCGCTCAACTTGCTCCACTACAGCCCTTTCGATGAGAATGGGGGTGTACTCAGTCCTCTTTTTTCTGTAGTCCACAATCATCTCCATTGTCTTGATCATGTTGAGGGAAGTGTTGTTGTCCTGGCACCACACGGCCAGGTTTCTGACCTCCTCCCTTTAGGCTGTCTCATCGTTGGTGATGAGTATCAAGCTCAAGGGTATTTATTTTTCTGCACCTAAAGAATGGACACTGACCTACATATTCTCACTGTATCTCTCTCATTCTCTCTCTCTCTGTCTCTCTCTGTCTCTGTCTCTCTCTCTCTCTCTCTCACTCTCACTCCCGAGTGCCTCTCTTTCAACTGAAAGTGCAGTTGAAAAAGGACTGTAAAGTGTTTTGTAGCAACCTCTTTAGCTTCTCCTCTTCTCCACAACCCGTTCTTCTTACTCAGGCCTAGCAGGTTCCTTTGTCCCTGGGGGCGGTCTCACAGAGAGAGCATGCAAGGATGGATGGATAATGGGCACTGGGAGTTGGGCGGTTTGGGGGGGGGAGTCATTTCTAGACCATCGCAATTCCTTAGTTTGTGCAGTCCATCGGAATTGAGCACATACACACACACACACACACACACACACACACTTAGTGTACATGCATGCACCTGTGCTCACCACACACACACACACACACACACACACACACACACACACACACACACACACACACACACACACACACACACACACACACACACACACACACACACACACACTTACATCCAGATGGCATTTTAGTTTGTAATCATCTTAGTTTGTTCCCAAGGTCTGTGTGTATTCCATCCAGAAACCCAGTATTTGCCAAATGTCCTGTAGAGTTTCCACTGGAGTGGGTCAACTGGTCTGTGATTGGCCGAGGAGGGCTTTGCCAGGGTGGAAAAGTTGGCTCTAACCGCAGGCTCAGAGTCTGTGTGATTAGAGGGGAGTCAGTCACTAAAAAGGATTTCACCCAAAGCCTCTTTCCAAAGAGGGAGCGATGAGGATAGGTGAGAGGGACAGAAGGATGAAGAGGTGGGAGGGACAGCGGCATGAGGAGAGGTGGGAGGGACAGAGGGATGAAGAGGTGGGAGGGACAGAGGGATGAAGAGGTGGGAGGGACAGCGGCATGAGGAGAGGTGGGAGGGACAGAGGGATGAAGAGGTGGGAGGGACAGAGGGATGAAGAGGTGGGAGGGACAGAGGGATGAAGAGGTGGGAGGGACAGAGGGATGAGGAGGTGGGAGGGACAGAGGGATGAGGAGGTGGGAGGGATAGAGGGATGAGGAGAGGTGGGAGGGACAGAGGGATGAGGAGAGGTGGGAGGGACAGAGGGATGAGGAGGGACAAAGGGATGAGGAGAGGTAGGATGTGGACAGCAGGGTGAGGTGTGGTGATAGTGACACATGCCTCTGGTGTCTGTGGGATTATGCACACAGTGTAATCTGCCCTGTGTATGTAGGGCAAGAGTGGCTTAGCCGGGCCACAGTAAGCACAGGTCGACCAGGTTCTAGTTTGGGGAAGGGCACTGGGCTATGTCCCTCTCTATAGATATGAGCTAGCCAAATATAACCTGCTATGCCCTGTTGCCATTGTTATAGGTTTTACAGAAAATGGAAGGGCTGCAATGGTGTAGAACAAGCTGCATCAGACCCTTTAATAAACCATGTAGAACAAGCTGCATCAGACCCTTTAATAAACCATGTAGAACAAGCTGCATCAGACCCTTTAATAAACCAGGTAGAACAAGCTGCATCAGGCCCAGTCCTTTAATAAACCATGTAGAACAAGCTGCATCAGACCCTTTAATAAACCATGTAGAACAAGCTGCATCAGGCCCTTTAATAAACCATGTAGAACAAGCTGCATCAGGCCCTTTAATAAACCAGGTAGAACAAGCTGCATCAGGCCCAGTCCTTTAATAAACCATGTAGAACAAGCTGCATCAGGCCCTTTAATAAACCATGTAGAACAAGCTGCATCAGACCCTTTAATAAACCATGTAGAACAAGCTGCATCAGACCCTTTAATAAACCATGTAGAATAAGCTGCATCAGGCCCTTTAATAAACCATGTAGAACAAGCTGCATCAGGCCCAGTCCTTTAATAAACCATGTAGAACAAGCTGCATCAGGCCCTTTAATAAACCATGTAGAACAAGCTGCATCAGGCCCTTTAATAAACCATGTAGAACAAGCTGCATCAGACCCTTTAATAAACCATGTAGAACAAGCTGCATCAGGCCCTTTAATAAACCATGTAGAACAAGCTGCATCAGGCCCTTTAATAAACCATGTAGAACAAGCTGCATGAGGCCCAGTCCTTTAATAAACCATGTAGAACAAGCTGCATCAGGCCCTTTAATAAACCATGTAGAACAAGCTGCATCAGGCCCTTTAATAAACCATGTAGAACAAGCTGCATCAGGCCCTTTAATAAACCATGTAGAACAAGCTGCATGAGGCCCAGTCCTTTAATAAACCATGTAGAACAAGCTGCATCAGGCCCTTTAATAAACCATGTAGAACAAGCTGCATCAGGCCCTTTAATAAACCATGTAGAACAAGCTGCATGAGGCCCAGTCCTTTAATAAACCAAGTTATTTCTGGAGGTTAATGTGTGGTAAAAGGGGAAGACAAACTTCATACACACATCTCTGAGCACTAGTTGATAATGTACTTATTCCTCCATAGTACTTCCCCCCTTTCTCTCTCTTTCTCTCTCGCTCTCAAAATAACCATACATTCAACAATAACAATAAGAGTACAGTAGAGGACATGTGCAGGTTGATTGGTCTGTCAGACACTATCCCTCAACTTATGGCAGGCAGCAATGTAGTGCGCTGCCAACCCACAGCTCTCTGTGTCCTCCCACAACAGGACGGGTAGCTTACTCTCATCGGAGAGGTCTTTGAAACCTTTAAGTGTTTCAAATTTGGGGAAATTACACTCGAATTATTTTTGATTTTTCACATTTTGTCAGGAAATGCAGCTCCGTCTCAGGTTCTCCTGTTGTGCAGTCTCTCTATCTCTCTATCCATCCATCCATCCATCCTACTTTTCCTGTGCTGTGCATGACCTGGACAGAGCCCAGAATATACACCTTCCCTGACATAAGGTCAGTGGGTCATCCGAGACAATAAAGAAGCCACGTTTTCATGTGGATTGGATCAAATGTGTGTATTTTGCCAATCAGGTCTTTGTCACTGCATCCCTGTGGAAACGCTCTGTCAGAGTCACAACATTTTTAGCCACAGAGATAATCATCAGCCCATTTGTTTATCGGCACCAAACATCTCACAACTCCACCTGCCACCCCACAACTCCACCTGCCACCCCACAACTCCACCTGCCACCCCACAACTCCACCTGCCACCCCACAACTCCACCTGCCACCCCACAACTCCACCTGCCGCCCCACAACTCCACCTGCCGCCCCACAACTCCACCTGCCGCCCCACAACTCCACCTGCCGCCCCACAACTCCACCTGCCGCTTTCTTCTGAAACAACGGACGCATACACAGACACACACTGATTCAGATGCCCCAAACAATGCACCCATGTATACACACACACACACACACACACACACACACACACACACACACGTGATCTTCTTCTGACTGAAACCAGCTGCCATGTTGTTTAGCTTCTTCTGACTGAAACCAGCTGCCATGTTGTTTAGCTTCTTCTGACTGAAACCAGCTGCCATGCTGTTTAGCTTCTTCTGACTGAAACCAGCTGCCATGTTGTTTAGCTTCTTCTGACTGAAACCAGCTGCCATGTTGTTTAGCTTCTTCTGACTGAAACCAGCTGCCATGCTGTTTAGCCTCTTCTGACTGAAACCAGCTGCCATGTTGTTTAGCTCTCCTGCTGAGTCTCCAGGAAGGTATCAAATCAAAATTGTATTTGTCACATGCGCCGAATACAACAGTGAAATGCTAACTTACAAGCCCTTAACCAACAATGCATTCATTTAAGAAATTAGGAAAAATAAATACAATAAATGTTAAGTAAAAAATAGATAAGTACCACTGACAACACACAGTTACCCACAATGCACCGTTAAACAGCTCAAGGGTTTGCATCAACTGTGAATATCACCTTACTCTCCATCCATGCAGATTTGGTGATCAGATCAGCCCATACAATAACCTAACCACAGGACGACAACCTAACCAAATCTCTCAGGAAAAACCCGGAACACATTCATAATTTGTAGGGGACAAAAAAGAGGACACACTCAGAGACAGCAAATGGGTGCAACTATCGTCTGTGATTCCCTTTCCTACACGACACCCCTCAAATCAAAGTTTATTTGTCACGTGCGCCGAATACAACAGGTGAAATACTTACTTACAGGCTCTAACCAATAGTGCGAAGAAAAAAAACGGTATGTGTGTGTGTGTGTGTGTGTGTGTGTGTAAGTATATAAAGAAATAAAACAACAGTTGGAGGCCGAGCAATTGCCATACCAGGCAGGGATGCAACCGGTCAGGATGCTCTCGATGTTGCAGCTCTAGAACCTTTTGAGGATCTCAGGACCCATGCCAAAACTTTTTAGTTTCTTGAGGGGGAATAGGCTTTGTCGTGCCCTCTTCACTACTGTCTTGGTGTGTTTGGACCAATCTAGTTTGTTGTTGATGTGGACACCAAGGAATTTGAAGCTCTCAACATGCTCCACTACAGCCCCGTCGATGAGAATGGTGACGTGCTCGGTGCTCCTTTTCCTGTAGTCCACAATCATCTCCTTAGTCTTGGTTACGTTGAGGGATAGGTTGTTATCCTGGCACCACCCGGCCAGGTCTCTGACCTCCTGTCTATAGGCTGTCTCGTCGTGTCGGTGATCAGGCCTACCACTGTTGTGTCGTCAGCAAACTTAATGATGGTGTTGGAGTCGTGCCTGGACATGCAGTCGTGGGTGAACAGGGAGTACAGGAGGGGACTGAGCACGCACCACTGGGGAGCTCCAGTGTTGAGGATCAGCGTGGCTGATGTGTTGCTACCTACCCTCACTACCTGGGGGCGGCCTGTCAGGAAGTCCAGGATCCAGTTGCAGAGGGAGGTGTTTAGTCCCAGCATCCTTAGCTTGGTGATGAGCTTTGTGTCCACTATGGTGTTGAACGCTGAGCTGTCGTCAATGAACAGCATTCTCACATAGGTGTTCATTTTGTCCAGGTTGGAAAGGGCAGTGTGGAGTGCAATAGAGATTGCATCATCTGTGGATATGTTTGGGCGGTATGCAAATTGGAGTGGGTCTAGGGTTTCTGGGATAATGGTGTTGATGCGAACCATTACCAGCCTTTCAAAGCACTTCATGGCTACGGACGTGAGTGCTACTGTTCTGTAGTCATTTAGGCAGGTTGCCTTTGTGTTTTTGGGCACAGGGACTATGGTGGTCTGCTTGAAGCATGTTGGTATTACAGACTCAATCAGGGACATGTTGAAAATGTCAGTGAAGACACCTGCCAATTGGTCAGCACATGCCCGGAGCACACGTCCTGGTAATCCGTCTGGCCCCGCAGCCTTGTGTATGTTGACCTGTTTTAAAGCTCTTACTCACATCAGGTACGGAGAGCGTGATCACACAGTCGTCCGGAACAGCTGATGCTCTCATGCATGCCTCAGTGTTGCTTGCCTCGAAGTGAGCATAGAAGTGATTTAGCTCGTCTGGTAGGCTCGTGTGACTGGGCAGCTCGCGGCTGCGTTTCCCTTTGTAGTCTGTAATAGTTTGCAAGCTCTGCTACATCCAAAGAGCGTCGGAGCCGGTGTAGTATGATTCAATCTTAGCCCTGTATTGACGCTTTGCCTGTTTGATGGTTCGTCGCAGGGCATAGCGGGATTTCTTGTAAGCTTCCGGGTTAGAGTACTGCACCTTGAAAGCGGCAGCTCTACCCTTTAGCTCAGTGCGAATGTTGCCTGTAATCCATGGCTTCTGGTTGGGGTCTGTACGTACAGTTACTGTGGAGATGACGTCCTCAATGCACTTATTGATAAAGCCAGTGACTGATGTGGTGTATTCCTCAATGTCATCGGAAGAATCCCGGAACATGTTTCGGTCTGTGATAGCAAAGCAGTCCTGTAGTTTAGCATGTGCTTCATCTGACCATTTTTTTTATAGACCGAGTCACTGGTGCTTCCTGCTTTAATTTTAGCTTGTAAGCAGGAATCAGGAGGATAGAGTTGTGGTCGGATTTACCAAATGGAGGGCGAAGGAGAGCTTTGTACGCGTCTCTGTGTGTGGAGTACAGGTGATCTAGAATTTTTAAATGGTTGCACATTTAACATGTTGATAGAGATTTGGTAGAACTGAGCCAGCATCAACCGGCTAGTGAACTTTTCACCTCACTCCCTGTCTGTTTCCCTCTTGTTCTATTTCTGAATGCGTTCCACTCATTCTCCTGGCTTGGGTAATTACCTCACATTTGCATTGCAAAGTCTCCCAGCCAACCATCAGCTCCTCTGCAGGTGATTGAGCTTCAATATCCAGAAGACATTTGTGGAAGACATGGGGAATAGCCTAACTACACATTCTGTTATAATATGTTAATATTCACTGAGTGTGCAAAACATTAGGTGAATATAGGTGAAAGTTATGATATTTTGTCTTGCCCATTCACCTTCTGAATGGCACACGTGCACAATCCATGTCTCTATTGTCTCATGGCTTAAACATCCTTCTTTGATCTGTCTCCTCTCCTTCATCCACACTGATAGAAGTGAATTTAACAAGTGACATCAATAAAGGATCATAGCTTTGACCTGATCATATCACCTCCGCCCTACCTGATACCCTAGACCCACTCCAATTTACTTACTGCCCCAATAGGTCCACAGACGAAGCAATCACACTGCTCACTGCCCTATCCCATCTGGACAAGAGGGATACCTTTGTAAGAATGCTGTTCATCGACTACAGCTCAGCATTTAACGGCATAGTACCCTCCAAACTCGTCATTAAGCTTGAGACCCTGGTTCTCGACCCCGCCCTGTGCAACTGGGTCCTGGACTTCCTGACAGGCCACCCCCAGGTGGTGAAGGTAGGAAACAACATCTACACTCCGCTGATTCTCAACACTGGGGCCCCACAAGGGTGCGTTCTCAGCCCTCTCCTGTACTCCCTGTTCACCCATGACTGCATGGCCACGCACGCCTCCAACTCCTCATCAAGTTTGCAGACGACACGGCAGTGGTAGGCTTGATCACCAACAACAACGAGACGGCCTACAGGTAGGAGGTGAGGGCCCTCGGAGTGTGGTGTCTGGAAAATAACCTCACACTCAACGTCAACAAAACAAAGGAGATGATCGTGGACTTAAGGAAACAGCAGAGGGAGCAGCCCCCTATACACATTGACGGGACAGTAGTGGAAATGGTGGAAAGTTTTAAGTTCCTCTGCATACACATCACGGACAAACTGAAATGGTCCACCCACACAGACCGCATGGTGAAGAAGGCGCAACAGCGCCTCTTCAACCTCAGGAGGCTGAAGAAATTTGGCTTGTCACCCAAAACTCTGACAATTTTTTACAGATGCACAATCGAGAGCATCCTGTCGGGCTGTATAACCTCCTGGTACGGCAGTTGCTCCGCCCACAACCGTAAGGCTCTCCAGAGGGTGGTGCGGTCTGCACAACGGATCACCAGGGGCAAACTACCTGCCCTCCAGGACACCTACACCATCCAATGTTACAGGAAGGCCAAAAAGATCATCAAGGACAAAAACCACCCGAGCCACTGCCTGTTCACCCCACTGTCATCCAGAAGGCAAGGTCAGTACAAGTGCATCAAAGCTGGGACAGAGAGACTGAAAAACTGCTTCTTTCTCAAGGCCATCAGACTGTTAAACAGCAATCACTAACATTGAGTGGCTGCTGCCAACATACTGATTCAAATCTCTAGCCACTTTAATAATGAACTATTCACTATTCACTCAATAATCACTGTTCACTTTAAACAATGCCACTTTATATAATGTTTACATACCCTACATTACTCATCTCATACTGTATATACTGTACTCTATACCATTTACTGCATCTTGCCTATGCCGTTTGGCCCTCGCTCATTCATATATCTTTATGTACATATTCTTATTCATTCCTTTACACTTGTGTGTATAAGGTAGTTGTTGTGAAATTGTTAGATTTCATGTTAGATATTACTGCATGGTCGGAACTAGAAGCACAAGCATTTCGCTACACTCACATTAACATCTGCTAACCATATGTATGTGACCAATGAAATTTGATTTGATTCACCTGGTCGGTCTATATCTTAATGTTTTGTATGTGATTCTCATTCATAAGTAGGCAACACACAGTATGTTTTTAATTTTAATTTTACCTTTATTTAACTAGGTAAGTCAGTTAATTAAGAACAAATTATTATTTTCAATGATGTCATAGGAACAGTGGGATAACTGCCTTGTTCAGGGGCAGAACGCCAATTTTTCTAACCTTGTCTGATTGGGGATTGGATTTTGCAACCTTGTGGTTACAAGTCCAACGCTCTAACCGCTAGGCTACCTGCCGCCCCAAATGTATCAGGCCATGCATATGAATACCCACTGAAAAACGTAGTACCAGGTAGACATTTCTCACGGCCAGAGACAGCGACTTAAAAGCAATTATGAGTCAATGTGTGTTCTCTTTGTTTGTGATTGTAACATCTAGGCAAATGCGTGAATAAGGTTTAGTGAATTTGGTGGGTGTAAAAGGTCTGGTGAATAAGATGGGTGAATAGATGGGTGAATAGATGGGTTAATAAGGTCTGGTGAATAGATGGGTGTATAAGATGGGTGTATAAGATGGGTTAATAAGATGGGTTAATAAGATGGGTTAATAAGATGGGTTAATAAGATGGGTTAATAAGGTCTGGTGAATAGATGGGTGTATAAGATGGGTTAATAAGATGGGTTAATAAGGTCTGGTGAATAGATGGGTTAATAAGATGGGTTAATAAGATGGGTTAATAAGGTCTGGTGAATAGATGGGTTAATAAGAGGGGTTAATAAGATGGGTGTATAAGATGGGTTAATAAGATGGGTTAATAAGATGGGTGAATAAGGTCTGGTGAATAAGATGGGTTAATAAGATGGGTTAATAAGATGGGTTAATAAGATGGGTGAATAAGGTCTGGTGAATAAGATGGGTGAATAAGATGGGTGAATAAGATGGGTGTATAAGATGGGTGTATAAGGTAAGATGGGTGTATAAGGTCTAGTGAATAGATGGGTTAATAAGATGGGTGTATAAGATGGGTGTATAAGGTCTAGTGAATAAGATGGGTGAATAAGATGGGTGTATAAGATGGGTGAATAAGATGGGTGAACAAGATGGGTTAATAAGGTCGGGTGAATAAGATGTGTGATTCATATCTGGTGAATAAGATGGGTGTATAAGGTCTAGTGAATAAGATGGGTGTATAATCTGACAATTAATCTTAATGGTTGTACATTCGTCTCAAATAAAACTGTGAAGGACCTCGGCGTTACTCTGGACCCTGATCTCTCTTTTGAAGAACATATCAAGACCATTTCAAGGACAGCTTTTTTCCATCTACGTAACATTGCAAAAATCAGAAACTTTCTGTCCAAAAATGATGCAGAAAAATTAATCCATGCTTTTGTCACTTCTAGGTTAGACTACTGCAATGCTCTATTTTCCGGCTACCCGGATAAAGCACTAAATAAACTTCAGTTAGTGCTAAATACGGCTGCTAGAATCCTGACTAGAACCAAAAAATTTGATCATATTACTCCAGTGCTAGCCTCTCTACACTGGCTTCCTGTCAAAGCAAGGGCTGATTTCAAGGTTTTACTGCTAACCTACAAAGCATTACATGGGCTTGCTCCTACCTATCTCTCTGATTTGGTCCTGCCGTACATACCTACACGTACGCTACGGTCACAAGACGCAGGCCTCCTAATTGTCCCTAGAATTTCTAAGCAAACAGTTGGAGGCAGGGCTTTCTCCTATAGAGCTCAATTTTTATGGAACGGTCTGCCTACCCATGTCAGAGACGCAAACTCGGTCTCAACCTTTAAGTCTTTACTGAAGACTCATCTCTTCAGTGGGTCATATGATTGAGTGTAGTCTGGCCCAGGAGTGGGAAGGTGAACGGAAAGGCTCTGGAGCAACGAACCGCCCTTGCTGTCTCTGCCTGGCCGGTTCCCCTCTTTCCACTGGGATTCTCTGCCTCTAACCCTATTACAGGGGCTGAGTCACTGGCTTGCTGGGGCTCTCTCATGCCGTCCCTGGAGGGGGTGCGTCACCTGAGTGGGTTGATTCACTGTTGTGGTCATCCTGTCTGGGTTGGCGCCCCCCCCTTGGGTTGTGCCGTGGCGGAGATCTTTGTGGGCTATACTCAGCCTTGTCTCAGGATGGTAAGTTGGTGGTTGAAGATATCCCTCTAGTGGTGTGGGGGCTGTGCTTTGGCAAAGTGGGTGGGGTTATATCCTTCCTGTTTGGCCCTGTCCGGGGGTGTCCTCGGATGGGGCCACAGTGTCTCCTGACCCCTCCTGTCTCAGCCTCCAGTATTTATGCTGCAGTAGTTTATGTGTCGGGGGGCTGGGGTCAGTTTGTTATATCTGGAGTACTTCTCCTGTCCTATTCGGTGTCCTGTGTGAATCTAAGTGTGCGTTCTCTAATTCTCTCCTTCTCTCTTTCTTTCTCTCTCTCGGAGGACCTGAGCCCTAGGACCATGCCCCAGGACTACCTGACATGATGACTCCTTGCTGTCCCCAGTCCACCTGGCCATGCTGCTGCTCCAGTTTCAACTTCCACCTGACTGTGCTGCTGCTCCAGTTTCAACTGTTCTGCCTTATTATTATTCGACCATGCTGGTCATTTATGAACATTTGAACATCTTGGCCATGTTCTGTTATAATCTCCACCCGGCACAGCCAGAAGAGGACTGGCCACCCCACATAGCCTGGTTCCTCTCTAGGTTTCTTCCTAGGTATTGGCCTTTCTAGGGAGTTTTTCCTAGCCACCGTGCTTCTACACCTGCATTGCTTGCTGTTTGGGGTTTTAGGCTGGGTTTCTGTACAGCACTTTGAGATATCAGCTGATGTACGAAGGGCTATATAAATAAATTTGATGATGATTTGATGATATAAGATGGGTGTATAAGGTCTAGTGAATAAGATGGGTGTATAAGATGGGTGTATAAGATGGGTGTATAAGGTCTAGTGAATAAGATGGGTGAATAAGATGGGTGTAGATGATGGGTGTATAAGGTCTAGTGAATAAGATGGGTGAATAAGATGGGTGTATAAGATGGGTGAATAAGATGGGTTAATAAGGTCGGGTGAATAAGATGGGTGAATAAGATGTGTGATTAATATCTGGTGAATAAGATGGGTGTATAAGGTCTGGTGTATATGATGGGTGTATAAGGTCTAGTGAATAGATGGGTTAATAAGATGGGTGTATAAGATGGGTGTATAAGGTCTAGTGAATAAGATGGGTGTATAAGATGGGTTAATAAGGTCGGGTGAATAAGATGGGTGAATAAGATGTGTGATTAATATCTGGTGAATAAGATGTGTGATTAATATCTGGTGAATAAGATGTGTGATTAATATCTGGTGAATAAGATGTGTGATTAATATCTGGTGATTGCAATATTTAATCTTCCTTGAAATTATTGCACTCCTTGTACAGAAAGGTAATTTCGAAAGGTTATTCTAGCAAAATGTTTGTCAAGCTTGTTATCGACAAAGTGTCCTTCAGAAAATACATACTACAGGGTTACATAGAACTCATAGGCTTCAGTGAGCAGGGAGGGACACAGGGATCTCACCCTTTAACTTGCCTCATATGCCCTCATTGTAAAGAGAAACATTCAAAGGTGCCATAGCAGCATCCACAAAATGGATATTATTTTATTCCGAGAGTCTGTTAAGAAATGATTTCTTCTGGGCGTGTCCTTTTTTTGCCGCCACGCAAGGCACTTTTTTCATACCGTTGTACCAGCACTGGTCCAATACTAGTTTTCATACAGCAGACCCAGCACTGGTCCAATACTAGTTTTCATATAGCGGAACCAGCACTGGTCCAATACTCGTTTTCATGCCGTTGTACCAGCATTGGTCCAATACTAGTTTTCATACAGCGAAACCAGCACTGGTCCAATACTAGTTTTCAACAGGGAAACCAGCACTGGTCCAATACTAGTTTTCATAACCAGCATGGTTATTCAATGAAAATATGTCAGATATGGACCAACATATTTGAATGCTCAACCATTTTCCTTTTGTTTCAAAGGTTTCAGTCACTAGTCTGTTAACACCTGGTATCCTGATTCACCAAGAACTGTCACTCATGCAAATGTTGTGTCATTTTGTTTAGGAGATTAATGCAATAATTATCAAGATTAACACCAAACATAAAACACATTAATTACTTGATTGGAAATCCCCACAAAATGGGACTCTGCATTGAGACAGATGCACCGCCCTGAACTAACCTGCAGAATGAGCAATGGAGGATGGTGAAAAGCTCATTTGCATGCTGAACGGCGTTCTTAATGTGGATATTTATTTAAATGTAATTTTGTTCCCGCACAGACTGCACCGTAGGCTTTTGAGCCAAAGTCATATTAACCCCTACTTAGTTATTATTCAGTGCACAACGTCCCCCACGCATGTTGAATATTCATGTCAATGGCCATTCGATGTCGCTTGACTCCTCCCATATTCCAACACAATGACAGCGTAACGCAGTTCAGTGGCTACTGTCCAAGAACAGAAGAGGTCATATTTACTGTTATTCACGCAAGCACAAATACTGCTCACTTGGAACGTTCTTTTGCTCGTGTCACTCGCTGTTGCTGACATGGCAAACAAAACCGTCCCACCCAACGAAGGCCGCGCTCTGCAAGGAAGGGAGGACTAAACGGTCATGGCAGGTAAATGAAATCACATCTCTCTTGTAAAACTCCCTCGTGCCACACCAAACATTGTTTATTGACAACTCCTCCGGCACAGAAAAGTCAAACTAGTTTTAATGACTTGTCCATCATTCTCATGTAACGTCTGTAAGTGGTTATTATGATCTGGGTGGTAATTCATTTATTACCCCATCAGGCACGTAGCTTGCCTTCAGATATCATTTGAACATTTTTATTTGGTCTCTGTCATAATGAACAACATATTTAGTACAAAATAAGTAGCCTATACAAACTCCCCCCCCACTGTGGTGTAATTATTTAGTTTAGGGGAGATTCAGTTTAGATCAGTTGAGTTAGTTTAATAGTGCTTATGAGAGTATGTAAAGAGTCTTGTAATGAGTGTAATCAACAAGTTCAGGAGTCCAAATGCAGAATTCTGCACACAATGTGACATACAATATCAGATTGTTAGCATTGAATATGCAATGCATCATCCGTCCTGAGAAAGCCTACCAATCTCCTACTGACATGAGTTGTGATTTGGTTTCTTCTCAGAATGTAACACTCTGACTCAGTGAAGAAGTTGGGCACCTACTAACACTGTAGGATAATTCTAACACTGTAGGATAACTCTAACACTGTAGGATAACTAATACTGTAGGATAAGTGCTCAATAAGAAGAAGCAGAAAATACTATTTTGCGATCCGGTCGACCCCACCCCCTCTCCCAGTGACTGGGAGCACCACACCCAGAGCATTCTGGATAGGTCTGCAGCCCACTGCAGCGTCCAGGGGCCCATCTGTGAAATATGCGCATGAGAAGCTCCGCCCTGTCGTAAATTCCCGGGCCGTCTGTCGGAGCAGCTCGAAGACACCACATGCCAGAATCTGTTCCTTCCCATCTCACAGTGGGCGGGGGGGACTAAGAGGAGGAGGCCCTGGTCCTGTCCAACATGGTCCTAAACGTGTTCTCGGAGTAGTAGGAGTGCTGATCTAGTATCAGGTCCCCGCGTCTATGTAATGCTATTCATTTTTCATCTTAAAGGCAAAGCTGATCCAAGATCAACAATCCTACCCTTGAGATGCTTTTTGAATACAAGCCCAGGGGTTGTAGCTCAGCAATAGAGCGGGGGCTTCGACTTTATGAGGTCCGTAGTTGATGGTTCGATCCCCAGTATACAGTGACTTTGGAAAGTTTCACATTTTGTTACTTTACAGCCTTATTCTAAAATTGATTCAAAAGTTGTTTTCCCTCATAAATCTACATAATGATAAAGCAAAAACAGATTCGTAAAATTGTTTTCTAATTTATAATAAATAAACCTGAAATATCACATTTACATAAGTATTCAGACCCTTTACTCAGTACTTTGTTGAAGCACCTTTGGCAGCGATTACAGCATCAAGTATTCTTGGGTATGACGCTACAAGCTTGGCACACCTGTATTTGGGGAGTTTCTCCCATTCTTCTCTGCAGATCCTCTCAAGCTCTGTCAGGTTGAATGGGGAGCTTCGCTTCACAGCTATTTTCAGGTCTCTCCAGAGATGTTCGATCGGGTTCTGGCTGGACCACTCAAGGACTTTCAGAGACTTGCCCAAAGCCACTCCTGCATTGTTTTGGCTGTGTGCTTAGGGTTGTTGTCCTGTTGGAAGGTGAACCTTCACCCCAGTCTGAGGTCCTGAGCGCTCTGAGAGTCTTTAGGTGTCTTTTGGCAAACTCCAAGTGGGCTGTCATGTGCCTTTTACTGAGGAGTGGCTTCTGTCTGGCCACTCTTCCATAAAGGGCTGATTGGTGGAGTACAGCAGAGATGGTTGTCCTTCTGGAAGGTTCTCCCATCTCAACAGAGGAACTCTGGAGCTCTGTCAGAGTGACAATTGGGTTCTTGGTCACTTCCCTGACCAAGGCCCTTCTTCCCCGATAGCTCAGTTTGGCCAGGCGGACAGCTCTAGGAAGAGTCTTGATCGTTTCAAACTTCCAATGATGGAGGCCACTGTGTTCTTCGGGACCTTCAATGCTGCAGACATGTTTTGGTGCCCTTCCCCAGATCTGTGCCTCGACACAATCCTGTCTCGGAGTTCTACAAACAATTCCTTCGACCTCATGGCTTGGTTTTTGCTCTGACATGCACTGTCAACTGTGGGATCTTTATATAGACAGGTTTGTGCTTTTCCAAATCATGTCCAATCAATTTAATTGACCACAGGTGGACTCCAATCAAGTTGTAGAAACATCTCAAGGATGATCAATGGAAGCAGGATGCACCTGAGTTTAATTTTGAGTCTAATAGCAAAGGGTCTGAATACTTATGTTAATAATCAAATCAAATCAAATCCAATGTATTTATATAGCCCTTCGTACATCAGCTGATATCTCAAAGTGCTGTACAGAAACCCAGCCTAAAACCCCAAACAGCAAGCAATGCAGGTGTAGAAGCACGGTGGCTAGGAAAAACTCCCTAGAAAGGCCAAAACCTAGGAAGAAACCTAGAGAGGAACACCCCACATGGCCATGTGGGGTGGCCAGTCCTCTTCTGGCTGTGCCGGGTGGAGATTATAACAGAACATGGCCAAGATGTTCAAATGTTCATAAATGACCAGCATGGTCGAATAATAATAAGGCAGAACAGTTGAAACTGGAGCAGCAGCACGGCCAGGTGGACTGGGGACAGCAAGGAGTCATCATGTCAGGTAGTCCTGGGGCATGGTCCTAGGGCTCAGGTCGAGAGAAAGAGAGAATTAGAGAACGCACACTTAGATTCACACAGGACACCGAATAGGACAGGAGAGGTACTCCAGATATAACAAACTGACCCTAGCCCCCCGACACATAAACTCCTGCAGCATAAATACTGGAGGCTGAGACAGGAGGGGTCAGGAGACACTGTGGCCCCATCCGAGGACACCCCCGGACAGGGCCAAACAGGAAGGATATAACCCCACCCACTCTGCCAAAGCACAGCACTCACACCACTAGAGGGATATCTTCAACCACCAACTTACCATCCTGAGACAAGGCCGAGTATAGCCCACAAAGATCTCCGCCATGGCACAACCCAAAGGGGGGCGCCAACCCAGACAGAATGACCACATCTGTGAATCAACCCACTCAGGTGACGCACTCCTTCCAGGGACGGCATGAGAGAGCCCCAGTAAGCCAGTGACTCAGCCCCTGTAATAGGGTTAGAGGCAGAGAATCCCAGTGGAAAGAGGGGAACCGGCCAGGCAGAGACAGCAAGGGCGGTTCGTTGCTCCAGAGCCTTTCCGTTCACCTTCCCACTCCTGGGCCAGACTACACTCAATCATATGACCCACTGAAGAGATGAGTCTTCAGTAAAGACTTAAAGGTTGAGACCGAGTTTGCGTCTCTGACATGGGTAGGCAGACCGTTCCATAAAAATGGAGCTCTATAGGAGAAAGCCCTGCCTCCAGCTGTTTGCTTAGAAATTCTAGGGACAATTAGGAGGCCTGCGTCTTGTGACCGTAGCGTACGTGTAGGTATGTACGGCAGGACCAAATCAGATAGATGGGTAGGAGCAAGCCCATGTAATGCTTTGTAGGTTAGCAGTAAAACCTTGAAATCAGCCCTTGCTTTGACAGGAAGCCAGGGTAGAGAGGCTAGCACTGGAGTAATATGATCAAATTTTTTGGTTCTAGTCAGGATTCTAGCAGCCGTATTTAGCACCAACTGAAGTTTATTTAGTGCTTTATCTGGGTAGCCGGAAAGTAGAGCATTGCAGTAGACTAACCTAGAAGTGACAAAAGCATGGATTAATTTTTCTGCATCATTTTTGGACAGAAAGTTTCTGATTTTTGCAATGTTACGTAGATGGAAAAAAGCTGTCCTTGAAATGGTCTTGATATGTTCTTCAAAAGAGAGATCAGGGTCCAGAGTAACGCCGAGGTCCTTCACAGTTTTATTTGAGACGACTGTACAACCATTAAGATTAATTGTCAGATTCAACAGAAGATCTCTTTGTTTCTTGGGACCTAGAACAAGCATGTCTGTTTTGTCCGAGTTTAAAAGTAGAAAGTTTGCAGCCATCCACTTCCTTATGTCTGAAACACATGCTTCTAGCGAGGGCAATTTTGGGGCTTCACCATGTTTCATTGAAATGTACAGCTGTGTGTCATCCGCATAGCAGTGAAAGTTAACATTATGTTTTCGAATAACATCCCCAAGAGGTAAAATATATAGTGAAAACAATAGTGGTCCTAAAACGGAACCTTGAGGAACACCGAAATTTACAGTTGATTTGTCAGAGGACAAACCATTCACAGAGACAAACTGATATCTTTCCGACAGATAAGATCTAAACCAGGCCAGAACTTGTCCGTGTCGACCAATTTGGGTTTCCAATCTCTCCAAAAGAATGTGGTGATCGATGGTATCAATAGTAGCACTAAGGTCTAGGAGCACGAGGACAGATGCAGAGCCTCGGTCCGATGCCATTAAAATGTCATTTACCACCTTCACAAGTGCCGTCTCAGTGCTATGATGGGGTCTAAAACCAGACTGAAGCATTTCGTATACATTGTTTGTCTTCAGGAAGGCAACAGCCTTTTCTAAAATTTTTGAGAGGAATGGAAGATTCGATATAGGCCGATAGTTTTTTAAATATTTTCTGGGTCAAGGTTTGGCTTTTTCAAGAGAGGCTTTATTACTGCCACTTTTAGTGAGTTTGGTACACATCCGGTGGATAGAGAGCCATTTATTATGTTCAACATAGGAGGGCCAAGCACAGGAAGCAGCTCTTTCAGTAGTTTAGTTGGAATAGGGTCCAGTATGCAGCTTGAAGGTTTAGAGGCCATGATTATTTTCATCATTGTGTCAAGAGATATAGTACTAAAACACTTGAGTGTCTCCTTTGATCCTAAGTCCTGGGAGAGTTGTGCAGACTCAGGACAACTGAGCTTTGAAGGAATACGCAGATTTAATGAGGAGTCCATAATTTGCTTTCTAATAATCATAATCTTTTCCTAAAAGAAGTTCATGAATTTATCACTGCTAAAGTGAAAGTCATCCTCTCTTGGGGAATGCTGCTTTTTAATTAGCTTTGCGACAGTATAAAAAAGGAATTTCGGATTGTTCTTATTTTCCTCAATTAAGTTAGAAAAATAGGATGATCGAGCAGCAGTAAGGGCTCTTCGGTACTGCACGGTACTGTCTTTCCAAGCTAGTCGGAAGACTTCCAGTTTGGTGTGGCGCCATTTCCGTTCCAATTTTCTGGAAGCTTGCTTCAGTGCTCTGGTATTTTCTGTGTACCAGGGAGCTAGTTTCTTATGATAATTGTTTTTAGTTTTTAGGGGTGCAACTGCATCTAGGGTATTGCGCAAGGTTAAATTGAGTTCCTCAGTTAGGTGGTTAACAGATTTTTGTCCTCTGGCGTCCTTGGGTAGACAGAGGGAATCTGGAAGGACATCAAGGAATCTTTGTGTTGTCTGTGAATTTATAGCACGACTTTTGATGTTCCTTGGTTGGGGTCTGAGCAGATTATTTGTTGCAATTGCAAACGTAATAAAATAGTGGTCCAATAGTCCAGGATTATGAGGAAAAACATTAAGATCCACAACATTTATTCCATGGGACAAAACTAGGTCCAGCGTATGACTGTGACAGTGAGTGGGTCCAGAGACATGTTGGACAAAACCCACTGAGTCGATGATGGCTCCGAAAGCCTTTTGGAGTGGGTCTGTAGACTTTTCCATGTGAATATTAAAGTCACCAAAGATTAGAATATTATCTGCCGAGACTACAAGGTCCGATAGGAATTCAGGGAACTCAGTGAGGAACGCTGTATATGGCCCAGGAGGCCTGTAAACAGTAGCTATAAAAAGTGATTGAGTAGGCTGCATAGATTTCATGACTAGAAGCTCAAAAGACGAAAACGTCATTTTTTGGGGGGTAAATTGAAATTTGCTATCGTAAATGTTAGCAACACCTCCGCCTTTTCGGGATGTGCGGGGGATATGGTCACTAGTGTAACCAGGAGGTGAGGCCTCATTTAACACAGTAAATTCATCAGGCTTAAGCCATGTTTCAGTCAGGCCAATCACATCAAGATTATGATCAGTGATTAGTTCATTGACTATAATTGCCTTTGAAGTGAGGGATCTAACATTAAGTAGCCCTATTTTGAGATGTGAGGTATCATGATCTCTTTCAATAATGACAGGAATGGAGGTGGTCTTTATCCTAGTGAGATTGCTAAGGCGAACACCGCCATGTTTAGTTTTGCCCAAACTAGGTTGAGGCACAGACACGGTCTCAATGGGGAGAGCTGAGCTGACTACACTGACTGTGCTAGTGGCAGACTCCACTATGCTGGCAGGCTGGCTAACAGCCTGCTGCCTGGCCTGCACCCTAATAAGATTTTTCTTCAAAAATGTCTAAAAACCTGTTTTCACTTTGTCATTATGGGGTATTGTGATGTCATTATGGGGTATTGTGATGTCATTATGGGGTATTGTGTGTAGATTGCTGAGGAAATAGTTTTATTTAATACATTTTAGAATAAGGCTGTAACGTAACAAAATGTGGAAAAAGTGAAGGGGTCTGAATACTTTCTGAAGGCACTGTTATATCCTAATTGTGGTCTTGTTGCCTGTAGGTGCTAAGCAGAACTACCCAGCATACGTTTAGACAAGGTATTATTACTATCCTGGGTCAGATTTTATGGAAGTATAGTCAGTGGTTGCTAATGAGCTAAAATGCTAACTGTTTCTCTGATGATATTGGAACACACAACCTCTGGGTTGCTAGAGGTTAGAGTTATACGCTAGAGTTATATACCACTCATCCACCTTACTTTCATTTTTACCTTCAGTAATCTTCTGTCTCATGTAACCATACCAAACTTAACATATCATACTAATTTGAGCGTCCTGGATTTACGTTTGCTATGTTACGTCTATGAGACCAGGCTGGACCAGGGCCCCTATCCACAAAGCGTTTCAGAGTAGGAGTGCTGATCTAGAATCAGGTCAACCCCTTCCAAATATAATCTTATTCATTATGATCTAAAAGGCAAAACTGATCATTGGTCAGCACTCCTACCCTGAGACAATTATGTGAGTATGAGCCCAGGCCCAAGCCTGCTTGGCTTCAGATGACAGAGTGCAGAGGGATGCAGAAGGGAAAGGTATTTTATTTGGTTTGATATGACATATTAATCATACACTAAGTGACAGGGCAGGATAGTGTAGAAAAGGAGACAGGATCACAACAGTAAAATGTCATGTTTTATTTGACCATATGCTCCTTGACACCGTATGCTCTATCCCTGTAGCTCATTGTATTGGTCCTATCTCAGTAGACTATGGTCACTGTTCTAGTCTTTCCCTGTAGCTCATTGTATTGGTCCTATCTCAGTAGACTATGGTCACTGTTCTAGTCTTTCCCTGTAGCTCATTGTATTGGTCCTATCTCAGTAGACTATGGTCACTGTTCTAGTCTTTCCCTGTAGCTCATTGTATTGGTCCTATCTCAGTAGACTATGGTCACTGTTCTAGTCTTTCTCTGTAGCTCAGTGTATTGGTCCCATCTCAGTAGACTATGGTCACTGTTCTAGTCTTTCCCTGTAGCTCATTGTATTGGTCCTATCTCAGTAGACTATGGTCACTGTTCTAGTCTTTCCCTGTAGCTCATTGTATTGGTCCTATCTCAGTAGACTATGGTCACTGTTCTAGTCTTTCCCTGTAGCTCATTGTATTGGTCCTATCTCAGTAGACTATGGTCACTGTTCTAGTCTTTCCCTGTAGCTCATTGTATTGGTCCCATCTCAGTAGACTATGGTCACTGTTCTAGTCTTTCCCTGTAGCTCATTGTATTGGTCCTATCTCAGTAGACTATGGTCACTGTTCTAGTCTTTCCCTGTAGCTCATTGTATTGGTCCTATCTCAGTAGACTATGATCACTGTTCTAGTCTTTCCCTGTAGCTCAGTGTATTGGTCCCATCTCAGTAGACTATGGTCACTGTTCTAGTCTTTCCCTGTAGCTCAGTGTATTGGTCCCATCTCAGTAGACTATGGTCACTGTTGTAGTCTTTCCCTGTAGCTCAGTGTATTGGTCCCATCTCAGTAGACTATGGTCACTGTTCTAGTCTTTCCCTGTAGCTCATTGTATTGGTCCCATCTCAGTAGACTATGGTCACTGTTCTAGTCTTTCCCTGTAGCTCATTGTATTGGTCCCATCTCAGTAGACTATGGTCACTGTTCTAGTCTTTCCCTGTAGCTCAGTGTATTGGTCCTATCTCAGTAGACTATGGTCACTGTTCTAGTCTTTCTCTGTAGCTCAGTGTATTGGTCCCATCTCAGTAGACTATGGTCACTGTTCTAGTCTTTCCCTGTAGCTCAGTGTATTGGTCCTATCTCAGTAGACTATGGTCACTGTTCTAGTCTTTCTCTGTACCTCCTTCCCATTCCACAATGAGGTGAGGAATTCCTCATATTCCACACTGTAGCAGCTCCATCTTGCTGACTGTAGCAGTCAAGAAGAATCGGGTGACGAGGGCGGGAATCCTCTCCATAGCAACCGGAAATGGTTGCTAGGATACACGTTGTATGGGAAGCATGGTGGATGAATGGTCTGTGTTCTCCCTTTCTCCATCGCTGAATAAACGTCAACACTTGACCTTGCGACCCCAGTTCTCCCACCACTTAACTCTGACCTGCCATTGCTGAGCGAAAGTCAGTTGCTATTAGCGTTTCGCTACCAAGTGACGTGATGCAAACAACTTCTTAAAAACTTTTTAAAAATATGCTGACAGTGTTTATACGACAATATCCAAATCAAATGTTAAGTCCTTTTTACATCAGCAGATGTCACAAAGTGCTTCTACAGAATCTCTTAGCCTAAAACCCTAAACAGCAAAGAAGTGCAGATGTAGAAGCACAGTGGCAAAGGGGGAAAAAACAAGAAAGGCAGGAACATAGGAAGAAACCTAGAGAGGAACCAGGCTTTGAGGGGTGGCCAGTCCTCTTCTGGCTGTGGTGGGTGGAGATTATAAGAGTAGATGGTCATTAGGGCCACATTGTTCTTCAAGATGTTCAAGCGTTCATAGATGACCAGCAGGGTCAAATGATAATCACAGAGGGAGCAACAGGTCAGCACATCAGGAGTAAATGTCCGTTGGCTTTTCATATCCATTCTTATTCACAGATAAAAAGATAGTTTAGTAACTTTAATTTTGAACTTTTAGCAACAACTAGCGGTTGGTTGCAAAGGAATTGTACATCACTGGAAACTTTCAAACTTTATCAGTAAACTACCAGAATGTTTGTATCTTTGAAGGATTTCATGTCATTTCTCACAACACATCTCGTGGTCCTTTTGGGTATTTCTGATTATCACAGGTCATTATCGCGCGCCCTCTGTGTGGCCTCATCATGTGTAAAATATAGGAAATAATCCAAATAAGATGATTTTCAAGTGAAAAAAAGTGAAAAACATTTTCCTAAATATGAATCATTAACTTAGTGAATAACAATGGTGTTTTAATATGAGGGTTTCAGGATGAAATATCCTTTATGTATTTTCTACACATTTGATTTATTTTGCTATGTCAATAAGTCTTTGTTGTAAATGTTTTGTTGCCAAACTGGTGGCAGTAGGATTCCGGTAACTCAAATCAAATCAAATCAAATCAAATGTATTTATATAGCCCTTCGTACATCAGCTGATATCTCAAAGTGCTGTACAGAAACCCAGCCTAAAACCCCAAACAGCAAGCAATGCAGGTGTAGAAGCACCTAAGGTAAATGACCGGTAGCTTTGCAACCCTAGCAACGCTCCAAATGACAAACACAGAAACCCAGCCTAAAACCCCAAACAGCAAGCAATGCAGGTGTAGAAGCACCTAAGGTAAATGACCGGTAGCTTTGCAACCCTAGCAACGCTCCAAATGACAAACACATTTCATTCTGGCTTGTATTTTTATTTATTTATTATTTATTTATTTCACCTTTATTTAACCAGGTTGGCCAGTTAATAAGAACAAGTTCTCATTTACAACTGCGACCTGGCCAAGATAAAGCAAAGCAGTGCGACACAAACAACAACACAAAGTTACACATGGAGTAAAACAAACATACAGTCAATGTACATACAGTATTGTATTTTTTTCACACACAGAACAACTCAATGCTCCACTCACCTCTTATTCCCCCTATTCCTAAAACAACAGACCACCATCTCCCTGACCCACACCACCTCAACCCCATGATGCTGTGTGAGGCAGCAGAAGGTAGAAAGCGCCAACCTCAGAATCCGTCTCATGCCGGACTGTCTGCCAGCCTGTGTGAGAGAAAGAGAGAGAGAGATTAAGAGAAAAGAGAGAGAGAGATTGAGAGAAGGACAATGCCACTTGGGAGAAGTGAACTGACAGGAATGACCTCTTCCTCACCAGTCTTGGCCTGGAAAAGCTCAGGAATGACCTCTTCCTCACCAGTCTTGGCCTGGAAAAGCTCAGGAATGTCGCAGCGACACGAAAAGTTAAGGAAGAAAAACGCCAGTTCAATGCGGAACTGGTGAAAGGTATTATCGGAATAGTGGCGAGGCTGGACCAAAGGGTGTTTGGACCAAACGTGGTAGCCGATGGTTTACGTGGTGGCTTTACCCTTACCAACACAGTTAAAAACAAAACCAGCTAAAAAAAGGTGTCTGAATTCTGCTTACTCCTGCTTAATGGTTTGACTGTAGGCGCTTTTCAACTTCCCCCAAAAACAACACCCATATTTCATCCAAGTCACACACAGAAAAATATTTTTCACACGTTGTATCCTTTCCCCATATTATGCTTTACTCCTGTAAGCTCCCTCCCTCCCCCCCTCCCCCCCTCCCTCCCTCCCTCCCTCCCTCCCTCCCTCCCTCCCTCCCTCCCTCCCTCCCTCCCTCCCTCCCTCCCTCCCTCCCTCCCTCCCTCCCTCCCTCCCTCCCTCCCTCCCTCCCTTCTCCCCTCCCCCTCCCTCCCTTCTTCTCCCCTCCCCCTCCCTTCTTCTCCCCCTCCCCCCTTCCTCCCTTCTTCTCCCCCTCCCTCCCTTCCTCCCTTCTTCTCCCCCTCCCTCCCTTCCTCCCTTCTTCTCCCCCTCCCCCTTCCTCCCTTCTTCTCCCCCTCCCCCCTTCCTCCCTTCTTCTCCCTCTCCCCCCTTCCTCCCTTCTTCTCCCCCTCCCCTCTCCATTGTTGGTGTTTTCAGCCAGTTATTTTGCCTCCTCAGTGCTATTTGTAAGGTGGGATGTTGTTGGCAAAGGCTGGCGCTGGTGGAGGGGACTGTGCTCAATGAAAGGAGCCAGCCTGGTACTGTCTGGACCTGGGCCAGGGCTCCATGGGAGAAATACCCACAGCAGGTGTGTGTGTGTGTGTGTGTGTGTGTGTGTGTGTGTGTGTGTGTGTGTGTGTGTGTGTGTGTGTGTGTGTGTGTGTGTGTGTGTGTGTGTGTGTGTGTGTGTGTGTAAAGGATAGAGGGAGGGATGATGGGAAGATGGTGGGAGGAGAGAAGGGTGTGTGAAGAGAGATATGGCAGGAGAATGTAACAGAGAGAGAGAGGGAGAATGAAAGAGAAAGTTAGATTCTGGCGCAGAGCAAGCTTCTGTTGACCACCACTACGTGTTGGCGTGGTCTCTCCCTTTTCTCCTCAATTTATTATAGATTTTTTTCTTCACTTTTTGGACCGGGTGCCCGTGCCAGTGCGTTCATTCTGCCGTCAAAAGGCATATCGGTTTAGGAAGCCAAAAGAATCTCGCCATCCATCCCTCTGTTATGGTCGTCTGTTGCTTTTCTCTTTTTTGGCACCCTGCGCTCCTCTTTGTTCTCCTCCGGGTTCTCCTCCTGGTTCTCCTCCTGGTCCTCCTGGTTCTCCTCCTGGTCCTCCTGGTTCTCCTCCTGGTCCACCTGGTTCTCTATCTGGTTCTCCTCCTGGTTCTCCTCCTGGTTCTCCTCCTGGTTCTACTGGTCCTCCTGGTTCTCCTCCTGGTTCTCCTGATCCTCTATCTGGTTCTCCTCCTGGTTCTCCTCCTGGACCTCTATCTGGTTCTCATCCTGGTTCTCCTGGTTCTCCTCCTGGACCTCTATCTGGTTCTCCTCCTGGTTCTCCTGGTTTTCCTCCTGGTTCTTTATCTGGTTCTTCTCCTGGTTCTTTATCTGGTTTTCCTGGTTCTCCTCCTGGTTCTCCTCTGTCCTGTCATCACTTATTTCTCCTCTCCTTTCTGTCTTGCGACACTGCTGTTTGCCCGTTCTTGTCTTTTTAAGATATGTTGGTGGGTGACAGGGGTACCTGTGTGCACCTGAATAGGTTGGCAGTGCCCGTCTTCCCAATGGCACAAGATGTGACCTGGCACAGAGGAGTGTGACACGATGGGTGTCTGCTTCAAGCCATCTATTTCAACATTAGTATCAGGGGATTTATCTGGTGGAGTCATGTAGTCAGGAAAACCTCATTCAAGATGGCCGTTCAGTGGTGGGTGGAGTCCACTGTGGGGCTCAGGGCTACATTGATTGGTCTCAAAGTTGGCCTTTCAATTTTATAGAGAACTCAGTGTGAACCAACTTACAATAATACATTTTGTATTGTGAATTTGTTTGAGTATGGACCCTTCTACATATGCCTTTAGGTTAGCACTAGTAAAGTCCCAGTCATAGATAATATTAGACCTTGATGGAAAAACTAATGCATGTTAACGAGGCAAATCAAAAAACTAAATCATACAAAGCAAGACTATACTGTGTTGTCCAGCTCTATCACTGCCTTTAGATTGGCATCACATCCATCATATCAAATCAAATTGTATTGGTCACGTACACATGGTTAGCAGATGTTAATGGTAGTGTAGTGAAATGCTGACTGACAGTGACAGACAGCCTCTGTAGAGAGAACATTTGGCCTATTAAAACAACCAGTGGGGTAGCAGGTGAGATGTTCACTATTCAGGTCTGTGTCAAACGTGTTCTGAAAGCCACCCAGATTTGATTCTGACCAAAAACAAACGCCCCCATTGCACTCTCTGTGTCTGTGTCTGTCTCTGTGTGTGTGTCTCTGTGTCTGTGTCTGTCTCTGTCTCTGTGTCTGTGTCTGTGTGTCTGTCTCTGTGTGTGTGTCTGTGTGTCTGTCTCTGTGTGTGTGTCTCTGTCTCTGTGTGTCTGTCTCTGTGTGTCTGTCTCTGTGTGTCTGTGTGTGTCTCTGTGTCTGTCTCTGTGTCTGTGTCTGTCTCTGTGTGTGTCTGTCTCTGTGTCTCTCTGTGTCTGTCTCTGTGTCTGTGTGTGTCTCTGTGTGCATCTCTGTCTCTGTGCGTGTCTCTGTCTCTGTGTGTGTCTATGTGTGTGTCTCTGTCTCTGTCTGTGTGTGTGTCTCTGTGTGTGTCTCTGTGCGTGTCTCTGTCTCTGTGTGTGTCTCTGTGTGTGTCTCTGTGTGTGTGTGTGTGTCTGTCTCTGTGTGTGTGTCTGTCTCTGTGTGTCTCTGTCTCTGTGTGTGTCTCTGTGTGTGTCTCTGTGTGTGTCTCTGTGTGTGTCTCTGTGTATGTCTCTGTCTCTGTGTATGTCTCTGTGTATGTCTCTGTCTCTGTGTGTGTCTCTGTCTCTGTGTGTCTTTGTGTGTGTCTCTGTCTATGTCTCTGTGTGTGTCTCTGTCTCTCTGTGTTTCTCTGTCTCTGTGTGTGTGTGTCTCTGTGTGTGTCTCTGTGTGTGTCTCTGTCTCTGTGTGTGTCTGTGTGTGTCTCTGTGTGTGTCTCTGTGTGTCTCTGTCTCTATGTCTGTCTCTGTGTGTGTCTCTGTGTGTGTCTCGGTCTCTGTGTGTGTGTCTCTGTCTCTGTGTGTGTCTCTGTCTCTGTGTGTCTCTGTCTCGGTGTGTGTCTCGGTGTGTGTCTCGGTGTGTGTCTCTGTGTGTGTCTGTGTCTCTGTGTGTGTCTCTGTGTATGTCTCTGTCTCTGTGTGTGTCTCTATGTGTGTCTCTGTGTGTGTCTCTGTCTCTGTGTGTGTCTCTGTGTGTATCTCTGTCTCTGTGTGTGTCTCTGTTTGTGTCTCTGTGTGTGTCTCTGTGTGTGTCTCTGTGTGTATCTCTGTCTCTGTGTGTGTCTCTGTGTGTGTCTCTGTGTGTGTCTCTGTGTGTGTCTCTGTGTGTGTCTCTGTGTGTATCTCTGTCTCTGTGTGTGTCTCTGTGTGTGTCTCTGTGTGTGTCTCTGTGTGTGTCTCTGTGTGTGTGCTGTTTATCCAGAGACTAATATTAGTTGGTGAGAGATTTACACACTAAGTCCCCTCCGTTGTCTTAACGATAATCGAACCCTCTCATCTGTGTGCTGCTTTTATTTCTGTTTAAGTTCTTTAAGAATTTGTCTAGTTAACTGAAGGTTAAATAAAAATCTCTCTCTCTACAGTAAAGCTCTGGTCCTCCATCTCTCTCTCTCTCTCTCTCTCTCTCTCTCTCCATCTCTCTCTCTACAGTAAAGCTCTGGTCCTCCATCTCTCTCTCTCTCTCTCTCTCTCTCTCCATCTCTCTCTCTACAGTAAAGCTCTGGTCCTCCATCTCTCTCTCTCTCTCTCTCTCTCTCCATCTCTCTCTCTACAGTAAAGCTCTGGTCCTCCATCTCTCTCTCTCTCTCTCTCTCTCTCCATCTCTCTCTCTACAGTAAAGCTCTGGTCCTCCATCTCTCTCTCTCTCTCTCCATCTCTCTCTCTACAGTAAAGCTCTGGTCCTCCATCTCTCTCTCTCTCTCTCTCTCTCTCTCTCTTTCTCCATCTCTCTCTTCTCTCTCTCTCTCTCTCCATCTCTCTCTCTCTACAGTAAAGCTCTGGTCCTCCATCTCTCTCTCTCTCTCTCATCTCTCTCTCTCCATCTCTCTCTCTACAGTAAAGCTCTGGTCCTCCATCTCTCTCTCTCCATCTCTCTCTCTCTCCATCTCTCTCTCTACAGTAAAGCTCTGGTCCTCCATCTCTCTCTCTCTCCATCTCTCTCTCTCTTCCATCTCTCTCTCTACAGTAAAGCTCTGGTCCTCCATCTCTCTCTCTCTCTCTCTCTCTCTCTCTCCATCTCTCTCTCTACAGTAAAGCTCTGGTCCTCCATCTCTCTCTCTCTATCTTCCTCTCTCTCTCTCCATCTCTCTCTCTACAGTAAAGCTCTGGTCCTCCATCTCTCTCTCTCTCTCTCTCTCTTTCTCCATCTCTCTCTCTACAGTAAAGCTCTGGTCCCTCCATCTCTCTCTCTCTCTCTCTCTTTCTCCATCTCTCTCTCTACAGTAAAGCTCTGGTCCTCCATCTCTCTCTCTCTCTCTCTCTTTCTCCATCTCTCTCTCTACAGTAAAGCTCTGGTCCTCCATCTCTCTCTCTTCTCTCTCTCTGTCTTTCTCCATCTCTCTCTCTACAGTAAAGCTCTGGTCCTCCATCTCTCTCTCTCTCTCTTTCTCCATCTCTCTCTCTACAGTAAAGCTCTGGTCCTCCATCTCTCTCTCTCTCTCTCTCTCTTTCTCCATCTCTCTCTCTACAGTAAAGCTCTGGTCCTCCATCTCTCTCTCTCTCTCTCTCTCTCTCTCCATCTCTCTCTCTACAGTAAAGCTCTGGTCCTCCATCTCTCTCTCTCTCTCTCTCTCTCTCTCTCTCTCTCTCCATCTCTCTCTCTACAGTAAAGCTCTGGTCCTCCATCTCTCTCTCTCTCTCTCTCTCTCTCCATCTCTCTCTCTACAGTTAAAGCTCTGGTCTCCATCATCTCTCTCTCTCTCTCTCTCTCTCTCTCTCTCCATCTCTCTCTCTACAGTAAAGCTCTGGTCCTCCATCTCTCTCTCTCTCTCTCTCTCTCTCTCCATCTCTCTCTCTACAGTAAAGCTCTGGTCCTCCATCTCTCTCTCTCTCTCTCTCTCTCTCTCTCCATCTCTCTCTCTACAGTAAAGCTCTGGTCCTCCATCTCTCTCTCTCTCTCTCTCTCTCTCTCTCTCTTTCTCCATCTCTCTCTCACTCTCTCTCTCTCCATCTCTCTCTCTACAGTAAAGCTCTGGTCCTCCATCTCTCTCTCTCTCTCTCTCTTCTCCATCTCTCTCTCTACAGTAAAGCTCTGGTCCTCCATCTCTCTCTCTCTCTCCATCTCTCTCTCTCTCCATCTCTCTCTCTACAGTAAAGCTTCTGGTCCTCCATCTCTCTCTCTCTCTCTCTCTCTCTCTCTCCATCTCTCTCTCTACAGTAAAGCTCTGGTCAACTCCTCTCTTCTCATCTCTCTCTCCATCTCTCTCTCTACAGTAAAGCTCTGGCCTCCATCTCTCTCTCTCTCTCTCTCTCTCTCTCTCTCTCTCTTTCTCCATCTCTCTCTACAGTAAAGCTCTGGTCCTCCATCTCTCTCTCTCTCTCTCTCTTTCTCCATTCTCTCTCTCTACAGTAAAGCTCTGGTCCTCCATCTCTCTCTCTCTCTCCTCTTTCTCCATCTCTCTCTCTACAGTAAAGCTCTGGTCCTCCATCTCTCTCTCTCTCTTCTCTGTCTTTCTCCATCTCTCTCTCTACAGTAAAAGCTCTGGTCCTCCATCTCTCCTCCTCTCTCTCTCTCTTTCTCCATCTCTCTCTCTACAGTAAAGATCTGTCCTCATCTCTCTCTCTCTCTCTCTCTCTTTCTCCATCTCTCTCTCTACAGTAAAGCTCTGGTCCCCATCTCTCTCTCCTCTCTCTCTCTCATTCTCTCTCCATCTCTCTCTCTACAGTAAAGCTCTGGTCCTCCATCTCTCTCTCTCTCTCTCTCTCTCTCTCCATCTCTCTCTCTACAGTAAAGCTCTGGTCCTCCATCTCTCTCTCTCCTCTCTTCTCTCTCTCTCATCTCTCTCTTCTACAGTAAAGCTCTGGTCCTCCATCTCTCTCTCTCTCTCTCTCTCTCTCTTCTCCATCTCTCTCTCTACAGTAAAGCTCTGGTCCTCCATCTCTCTCTCCTCTCTCTCTCTCTCTCCATCTCTCTCTCTACAGTAAAGCTCTGGTCCTCCATCTCTCTCTCTCTCTCTCTCTCTCTCTCTTTCTCCATCTCTCTCTCTCTCTCTCTCTCTCTCTCTCTCTCCATCTCTCTCTCTACAGTAAAGCTCTGGTCCTCCATCTCTCTCTCTCTCCTCTCTCTCTCTCCATCTCTCTCTCTACAGTAAAGCTCTGGTCCTCCATCTCTCTCTCTCTCTCCATCTCTCTCTCTCTCCATCTCTCTCTCTACAGTAAAGCTCTGGTCCTCCATCTCTCTCTCTCTCTCTCTCTCTCTCTCCATCTCTCTCTCTACAGTAAGCTCTGGTCCTCCATCTCTCTCTCTCTCTCTCTCTCTCTCTCCCTCTCTCTCTCTACAGTAAAGCTCTGGTCCTCCATCTCTCTCTCTCTCTCTCTCTCTCTTCTCCATCTCTCTCTCTACAGTAAAGCTCTGGTCCTCCATCTCTCTCTCTCTCTCTCTCTTTCTCCATCTCTCTCTCTACAGTAAAGCTCTGGTCCTCCATCTCTCTCTCTCTCTCTCTTTCTCCATCTCTCTCTCTACAGTAAAGCTCTGGTCCTCCATCTCTCTCTCTCTCTCTGTCTTTCTCCATCTCTCTCTCTACAGTAAAGCTCTGGTCCTCCATCTTCTCTCTCTCTCTCTCTTTCTCCATCTCTCTCTCTACAGTAAAGCTCTGGTCCTCCATCTCTCTCTCTCTCTCTCTCTCTTTCTCCATCTCTCTCTCTACAGTAAAGCTCTGGTCCTCCATCTCTCTCTCTCTCTCTCTCTTTCTCCATCTCTCTCTCTACAGTAAAGCTCTGGTCCTCCATCTCTCTCTCTCTCTCTCTCTTTCTCCATCTCTCTCTCTACAGTAAAGCTCTGGTCCTCCATCTCTCTTTGCCTCTCCTTCATCTGCAGTCAGCGAATTACCCAGCATGCCCCTTTCTCTGGCTGTAACCCCCCCTCTCCACCCCCCGTGACCTACTTGAAGGGATCGGGCTCTCTACTGCAGCATTTTACTACCCTACTCCTCTCTACTGCAGCATTTTACTACCCTACTCCTCTCTACTGCAGCATTTTACTACCCTACTCCTCTCTACTGCAGCATTTTACTACCCTACTCCTCTCTACTGCAGCATTTTACTACCCTACTCCTCTCTACTCCTCTCTACTGCAGCATTTTACTACCCTACTCCTCTCTACTCCTCTCTCCTGCAGCATTTTACTACCCTACTCCTCTCTACTCCTCTACTCCTCTCTACTCCTCTCTACTGCAGCATTTTACTACCCTACTCCTCTCTACTGCAGCATTTTACTACCCTACTCCTCTCTACTGCAGCATTTTACTACCCTAACCTCTCTACTCCTCTCTACTTCCTCTCTCCTGCAGGCATTTTACTACCCTACTCCTCTCTACTCCTCTACTCCTCTCTACTCCTCTATCTACTGCAGCATTTTACTACCCTACTCCTCTCTACTGCAGCATTTTACTACCCTACTCCTCTCTACTGCAGCATTTTACTACCCTACTCCTCTCTACTCCTCTCTACTCCTCTCTACTGCAGCATTTACTACCCTACTCCTCTCTACTCCTCTCTACTGCAGCATTTTACTACCCTACTCCTCTCTACTCCTCTCTACTGCAGCATTTTACTACCCTACTCCTCTCTACTCCAGCATTTTACTACCCTACTCCTCTCTACTCCTCTCTACTGCAGCATTTTACTACCCTACTCCTCTGTACTCCTCTCTACTGCAGCATTTTACTACCCTACTCCTCTGTACTCCTCTCTACTGCAGCATTTTACTACCCTACTCCTCTCTACTCCTCTCTACTGCAGCATTTTACTACCCTACTCCTCTCTACTCCAGCATTTTACTACCCTACTCCTCTCTACTCCTCTCTACTGCAGCATTTTACTACCCTACTCCTCTGTACTCCTCTCTACTGCAGCATTTTACTACCCTACTCCTCTGTACTCCTCTCTACTGCAGCATTTTACTACCCTACTCCTCTCTACTCCTCTCTACTGCAGCATTTTACTACCCTACTCCTCTCTACTCCTCTCTACTCCTCTCTAATGTAGCGTTTTACTACCCTACTCCTCTCTACTCCTCTCTACTCCTCTCTACTGCAGCATTTTACTACCCTACTCCTCTCTACTCCTCTCTACTGCAGCGTTTTACTACCCTACTCCTCTCTACTCCCCTCTACTCCTCTCTACTGCAGTGTTTTACTACCCTACTCCTCTCTACTCCTCTCTAATGTAGCGTTTTACTACCCTACTCCTCTCTACTCCTCTCTACTCCTCTCTACTGCAGCATTTTACTACCCTACTCCTCTGTACTCCTCTCTACTGCAGCATTTTACTACCCTACTCCTCTCTACTCCTCTCTACTGCAGCATTTTACTACCCTCCTCCTCTCTACTCCTCTCTACTGCAGCATTTTACTACCCTACTCCTCTCTACTCCTCTCTCTACTCCTTTCTCTACTCATCTCTACTCCTCTCTCTACTACTTTCTACTCCTCTCTCTACTTCTCTCTACTTCTCTCTACTCCTCTCTCTTCTTCTGTCTCTACTCCTCTCTACTCCTCTCTGCTCCTCTCTCTACTCCTCTCTACTACTCTCTACTCCTCTCTCTACTCTTGTCTCTACTCCTCTCTACTCTTCTCTCTACTCCTCTCCCTACTCCTCTCTCTACTTCTCTCTCTACTCCTCTCTACTCCTCTCTCTACTCCTCTCTCTACTACTCTCTCTGCTCCTCTCTACTCCTCTCTCTACTACCCTCTCTACTCCTCTCTCTACTCCTCTCTGCTCCTCTCTCTACTCCTCTCTACTCCTCTCTGCTCCTCTCTCTACTCCTCTCTACTCCTCTCTACTCCTCTCTGCTCCTCTCTGCTCCTCTCTCTGCTCCTCTCTTTACTCCTCTCTCTACTCCTCTCTTTACTCCTCTCTACTCCTCTCATTACATACTGTAACTCACTCAAACTCAGTCCTGTACCTCAGCCCAAGGCCAGTGCCCTGTTCTGATACCATCCGTCCTCCCTTCATTGAATAAATCCCTGATCTGACGTAGATGGCTTGGTGAAAGCCATGTGATAGAACCGTTACTTACACCTATCAAAATGTATTAGATCAGTGATGAATTATTCAATTATGTTGGGGGGGGGGGGGGGGGGGAGTTTCAGCAAGACAAGACACAGAATCACTGATCTCCATCATATAATAGCAGTTATTGGAATCCACAGTGATTTGTAGATCAGTGATTCTGTCTGACTAATGAAGTCACACTCAAACCTGCACAATGGCATGGACTAGACTGCTTATCAGTGGAGGACAGACCGTCAGACACCTCCACCCTGCAATGGAAGAGACGGGGGAGAGGATGAGTTGGGATGATGACCAGAGGGTGAATATAATGCCAAGGTTTTCAGACAATCCATCCTTGGGGTGGTTTGCCCTGTGAAGAGACAGCCTATGGGAAGGTAGGCTCTGTGAAGAGACAGCCTATGGGAAAGGTAGGTTCTGTGAAGAGACAGCCTATGGGAAGGTAGGCTCTGTGAAGAGACAGCCTATGGGAAGGTAGGCTCTGTGAAGAGACAGCCTATGGGAAGGTAGGCTCATTAATGTTGATTAATACTGATTCATATAGCGTTTCCTACTCAGTTAACCCTCCTGCTGTGTTCTGGTTTTCTCTCTGAAAAATGCAGTTCATTTCATCTGATTGTCATAAGGTTCCATGACTTTGTCCACACAGAGCATCTGAACACACACAATATATTTTGGATGATTTTCATTACATTTTGGGTGTTTAATTTAACTTTTGTACACCTGTGGTGTTCAGTCATTAGAAATGAATGGGTGAGAATGCAATTAGTGTATTAAACTGAGTTCAGGCACATGCCCATTCATCAGATGGACACACTTCCTCTCCCAGACACACACACACACACACACACACACATCTTGGCTTCCATGGCTTCCATGGCTACCCCCAAGGGAACCTTTCCCCAATATAATCTTTCCCCCATGGAAACCACACCTGTTGGCATTCTCACAAACAGTCACATCATTGTTTCAATAATATATAGAACTGTTCTTGCAGCTCTGGTATATAAAGCTTTTTGAGGCCTTTCTCACAGTTCATTCTGTGGCAGCACAATGAGCAAACAATATACTGTATGTGAAGCTCTTGATCATATCTTTGACACTTGTCCTTGTTAAACTTTGAGTCCTTGTTAAACTTTGAGTCCTTGTTAAACTTTGAGTCCTTGTTAAACTTTGAGTCCTTGTTAAACTTTGAGTCCTTGTTAAACTTTGAGTCCTTGTTAAACTTTGAGTCCTTGTTAAACTTTGACACAAAGTAGATTATGATGAAAAGCCCAATATGTTTCATCTGACTATTTGTTATAGTGTAAATTATCCATACATTCTGCTTTTTTTAAACTCAAAAACGAGTTGTATGAGCTCAGGTCAACGAGGCCTACAGGCCATAAATATCAAATAGAAGTTTCAAAACTTGTAATGTTCACAAGAACTTAAGTTGATAAAAAGATGTAACACAACATTAGGTGATAATATTTGTATTATTATGGATTTATAATCAGCTATAATGGGGAGGTCATTTTGGACCAGGAACACAGAATGAATTAACTTGAAACGAACACAACAGGAGGGTTCATTTGGTGCATTGGAACATCCAAAGTGATCAATACTATAGACTGCAACGTTTAAACGGTCCCTGATATATACCCAAATCAGTTTCCTCTTACCAACACTGAAAATTAACAGTTCAGTTCAGTACTCTTTGAATTACTGTAAAGAGTAGCTATTTACAGTAACAGTACTCTTTGAATTACTGTAAAGAGTAGCTATTTACAGTAACAGTACTCCTTGAATTACTGTAAAGAGTAGCTATTTACAGTAACAGTACTCTTTGAATTACTGTAAAGAGTAGCTATTTACAGTAACAGTACTCCTTGAATTACTGTAAAGAGTAGCTATTTACAGTAACAGTACTCTTTGAATTACTGTAAAGAGTAGCTATTTACAGTAACACAATCTCTCTGTTCTAACCGGTACTAGAAGTGACCTACTAGGAGAAGATCCAAGGAGTGTTTGACAGTAGCTTTGTGCGCCCTGCTGCTCAAGGCATTGGAATGAAAGCGTGAGTGCAGGCGAGCCGGGGGCTGAGCGGGCGGGAGGGGGATGAGGGAGGTGTGAGCGCTGTCATGCTGGGGGGAGGGGGGATACAGTGGATACATGTATTGAAGGGAGAGGGAGAGAGGGACAGCTGACAGCACCTGATCCTGTGTTTTCAGGGATTACACCTGATCCTGTGTTTTCAGGGACTACACCTGATTCTGTGTGTGTTTTCAGGGACTACACCTGATCCTGTGTTTTCAGGGACTACACCTGATTCTGTGTGTGTTTTCAGGGACTACACCTGATCCTGTGTTTTCAGGGACTACACCTGATCCTGTGTGTGTTTTCAGGGACTACACCTGATTCTGTGTGTGTTTTCAGGGACCATAACAAATTTGTCGTTATGTATATGAGCCTCAGCTTATTGCTTTGTGTCTGCGTTATGTGCAAACACTGAGTGTGAGTCTTACTGCGTCAGCTGAGTGTGAGTCTTACTGCGTCAGCTGAGTGTGAGTCTTACTGCGTCAGCTGAGTGTGAGTCTTACTGCGTCAGCTGAGTGTGAGTCTTACTGCGTCAGCTGAGTGTGAGTCTTACTGCGTCAGCTGAGTGTGAGTCTTACTGCGTCAGCTGAGTGTGAGTCTTACTGCGTCAGCTGTGTGTGAGTCTTACTGCGTCAGCTGAGTGTGAGTCTTACTGCGTCAGCTGAGTGTGAGTCTTACTGCGTCAGCTGAGTGTGAGCCTTACTGCGTCAGCTGAGTGTGAGTCTTACTTCGTCAGCTGAGAGTGGGTCTTACTGCGTCAGCTGAGTGTGAGTCTTACTGCGTCAGCTGAGTGTGAGTCTTACTAGACCAGAGTGTGAGTCTTACTGGACCAGAGTGTGGGTCTTACTGCGTCAGCTGAGTGTGAGTCTTACTGGACCAGAGTGTGGGTCTTACTGCGTCAGCTGAGTGTGAGTCTTACTGGACCAGAGTGTGGGTCTTACTGCGTCAGCTGAGTGTGAGTCTTACTGGAACAGAGTGTGGGTCTTACTGCGTCAGCCGAGTGTGAGTCTTACTGGACAGAGTGTGGGTCTTACTGCGTCAGCTGAGTGTGAGTCTTACTGGGACAGAGTGTGGGTCTTACTGCGTCAGCTGAGTGTGAGTCTTACTGGGACAGAGTGTGGGTCTTACTGCGTCAGCTGAGTGTGAGTCTTACTGGGACAGAGTGTGGGTCTTACTGGGACAGAGTGTGGGTCTTACTGGGACAGAGTGTGGGTCTTACTGGGACAGAGTGTGGGGTCTTACTGGGACAGAGTGTGGGTCTTACTGGGACAGAGTGTGGGTCTTACTGGGACAGAGTGTGGGTCTTACTGGGACAGAGTGTGGGTCTTACTGGGACAGAGTGTGGGTCTTACTGGACAGAGTGTGGGTCTTACTGGACAGAGTGTGGGTCTTACTGGACAGAGTGTGGGTCTTACTGGGACAGAGTGTGGGTCTTACTGGGACAGAGTGTGGGTCTTACTGGGACAGAGTGTGGGTCTTACTGGGACAGAGTGTGGGTCTTACTGGGACAGAGTGTGGGTCTTACTGGGACAGAGTGTGGGTCTTACTGGGACAGAGTGTGGGTCTACTGGGACAGAGTGTGGGTCTTACTGGGACAGATGTGGGTCTTACTGGGACAGAGTGTGGGTCTTACTGGGACAGAGTGTGGGTCTTACTGGGACAGAGTGTGGGTCTTACTGGGACAGAGTGTGGGTCTTACTGGGACAGAGTGGTGGGGGGTCTTACTGGGACAGAGTGTGGGTCTTACTGGGACAGAGTGTGGGTCTTACTGGGACAGAGTGTGGGTCTTACTGGGACAGAGTGTTGGGTCTTACTGGACAGAGTGTGGGTCTTACTGGGACAGAGTGTGGGTCTTACTGGGACAGAGTGTGGGTCTTACTGGGACAGAGTGTGGGTCTTACTGGGACAGAGTGTGAGTCTTACTGGGACAGAGTGTGGGTCTTACTGGGACAGAGTGTGGGTCTTACTGGGACAGAGTGTGGGTCTTACTGGGACAGAGTGTGGGTCTTACTGGGGACAGAGTGTGGGTCTTACTGGGACAGAGTGTGGGTCTTACTGGGACAGAGTGTGGGTCTTACTGGGACAGAGTGTGGGTCTTACTGGGACAGAGTGTGGGTCTTACTGGGACAGAGTGTGGGTCTTACTGGGACAGAGTGTGGGTCTTACTGGGACAGAGTGGGTTTAGGGTCTACTGGGACAGAGTGTGGAGTCTTACTGGGACAGAGTGTGGGTCTTACTGGGACAGAGTGTGGGTCTTACTGGGACAGAGTGTGGGTCTACTGGGACAGAGTGGTGGGTCTTACTGGGACAGAGTGTGGGTCTTACTGGACAGAGTGTGGGTCTTACTGGGACAGAGTGTGGGTCTTACTGGGACAGAGTGTGGGTCTTACTGGGACAGAGTGGGTCTTACTGGGACAGAGTGTGAGTCCTTACTGGGACAGAGTGTGGGTCTTACTGGGAGCAGGAGTGTGGTCTTACTGGACAGAGTGGTGGAGTCTTACTGGACAGAAGTGTGGGTCTTACTGGGACAGAGTGTGGGTCTTACTGGACAGAGTGTGGGTCTTACTGGGAAGAGTGTGGGTCTTAACTGGGACAGAGTGTGGGTTTACTGGGACAGAGTGTGGGTCTTACTGGGACAGAGTGTGGGTCTTACTGGGACAGAGTGTGGGTCTTACTGGGCGACAGTGTGGGGTCTTACTGGGACAGAGTGTGGTCTTACTGGGACAGAGTCGTGGGTCTACTGGGACAGAGTGTGGGTCTTACTGGGACAGAGTGTGGGTTTACTGGGACAGAGTGTGGGTCTTACTGGGACAGAGTGTGGGTCTTACTGGGACAGAGTGTGGGTCTTACTGGGACAGAGTGTGGGTCTTACTGGGACAGAGTGTGGGTCTTACTGGGACAGAGTGTGGGTCTTACTGGGACAGAGTGTGGGTTTTTAAATGTTTGATTTATTTCACCTTTATTTAAGTTGAGAACAAGAGACTGGACAGACCTCTACAGTCCTCTCTGTGTGGTTGTGGTTGTGGTTGTGGTTGTGTGTGTGAGTGTGTGTGTGTGTGTGTGTGTGTGTGTGTGTGTGTGTGTGTGTGTGTGTGTGTGTGTGTGTGTGTGTGTGTGTGTGTGTGTGTGTGTGTGTGTGTGTGTGTGAGAGAAACAGCTGGCCATGAGCAGGCGTCACCCTCCAGATGCCTCCAGGCAGTTTGTTGAAGCTTTGGGGTCCTGACAGTTGCAGCCAGAGGTCTCCCACACGGTGCCAGTGTGCTTTTGACAACTTACTAGTCAGAACAGAAACAGTTCATGTGCTCCCGCACTGCCTCTAGCAAAAACACGTCTCTCAGGTAGATTCAGCCTGCAGCGCGCACAGGTGTGTGTGCTTACGCTCTCTCCTCATCACACAGAGACAACATACTAGGCAACGTTAATGACACTTCCAGACACTAGCGATACTGAGCATCACATTATGTGGGGTGAATATTGGTGCACACACACACACACACACACACACCCATACACAACTATGCACAACCACATACACAGCCACATACAACCACACACACACACACACACACACAATCACACACGCACACACACACAGAGCCACACACACACACACACAACTATACAGAACCACACACACACACACAACCATACACAACCACACACGCACACACACAACCATACACAACCACATACACACACACACACACACACACACACATACACAACCACACTGAACCACATACACACACAACCACACAGAACCACACACATGCACACACACAGACACACAACCATACACAACCACACAGAACCACACACACACAACCACACAGAACCACACACACACACACACACACAACCACGCACAACTATATACAACTACACACAACCACACACAACCATAAGCACACACATACATGCACATACTCATACACTCACACACACACGCACATGCATACACACACACATGCACACACAAATGCACACACACACACACACACAACCATACACAACCACACAGAACCGCACACACGCACACACACAACCATACACAACCACACAGAACCACACACACGCACACACACAGACACACACAACCATACACAACCACACACACACAACCACACAGAACCACACACACACACACACAACCACACACACAACTATATACAACCACACACAACCATACACACACACATACATGCACATACACACGCACACGCACACACACACACATAACACACACAAAGCACATACACTCACACACACATGCATACACACACACACATACACGCACACATGCATACACACACACGCACATGTACACACACACACAAATGCGCACACACACACAACCATACACAACCACACAGAACCACACAGAACCACACAACCACACAGAACCATACACACACACACAACCACACACACAACTATATACAACCACACACAACCACACACACACACAACCACACACAACCATGCACACACACATACATGCACATACACACGCATACACACGCACACACACACACACAAAGCACATACACTCACACACACATGCACATGCATACACACACACGCACACACACACACACACACACATATACACGCACACATGCATACACACACACACACATGTACACACACACACAAACACATGCACACACAAATGCACACACACACAACCATACACAACCATACACAACCACACACACGCACACACACACACACACACACACACAGAAATGAGCATGGACCATACACAACCAGAAACAAACACACACACACACATGTCCAAAAGGAAAGTGTCCCTCCTCAGACAGCATCTCGAGGGGCACAGTGCGCAATATAGCAGAAGGGACCTGGGATTGTACCCAGGTGTGTGTGGTGGCAGTGGGGGTTGCCTGCTCTCAGCAGGATAAGTCCACGACAGACTGTGTTAATATGTCTGGGAGCCAGTCAACAATGAGAAGGAGGACCGGCATGGTTTGTGTTTGTTCAACAATTTTAACATCCCCGAGTTAGACCCCGCTAATGTATCGGTCTGGTAACCTAGTGTAATGGTTTTCAAACTTCCCCTGGTAGCACAACACATTGAAAACGTCTTTCCAACGTCCTTCTAACGTATTTGTAGCGTCTTTTCAACGTCTTTTGCTCATAGGGTTAACACCAAATGATAAGCCATTGTAACCAGACAGCAGTACACAGACTACTGATCGCTGTCCATGGTGCTGAATTTGCTATGATAGCCTTTCTGTGGTGACAGTGTGTTTCTGTGGTGACAGGGTGTTTCTGTGGTGACAGGGTGTTTCTGTGGTGATGGGGTGTTTCTGTGGTGATGGGGTGTTTCTGTGGTGACAGGGTGTTTCTGTGGTGACGGGGTGTTTCTGTGGTGACGGGGTGTTTCTGTGGTGACGGGGTGTTTCTGTGGTGACGGGGTGTTTCTGTGGTGACGGGGTGTTTCTGTGGTGACGGGGTGTTTCTGTGGTGACGGGGTGTTTCTGTGGTGACGGGGTGTTTCTGTGGTGACGGGGTATTTCTGTGGTGACGGGGTGTTTCTGTGGTGACGGGGTGTTTCTGTGGTGACGGGGTGTTTCTGTGGTGACGGGGTGTTTCTGTGGTGACGGGGTGTTTCTGTGGTGACGGGGTGTGTGGCCTATAGCTTTGCTTTAGCTAATGGATGAATATTTATTGGTAGAACTATTTGGTCGTTATTTTCTCATGTTAAGTTAAACGTTTTATTTTTTCAAGGCCGGAGAGACGCTTTTTCAATCACACTCCAGAAACCCTTTTTCAATCACACTCCAGAAACCCTTTTTCAATCACACTCCAGAAACCCTTTTTCAATCACACTCCAGAAACCCTTTTTCAATCACACTCCAGAAACCCTTTTTCAATCAAACTCCAGAAACCCTTTTTCAATCACACTCCAGAAACCCTTTTTCAATCACACTCCAGAAACCCTTTTTCAATCACACTCCAGAAACCCTTTTTCAATCACACTCCAGAAACCCTTTTTCAATCACACTCCAGAAACCCTTTTTCAATCACACTCCAGAAACCCTTTTTCAATCACACTCCAGAAACCCAAGAAAAACACACTTCGTTTCCTAGTACATATGGAAAAGGATTCTGACTTGTTGGAGGGTTACCGTCAAAAATGATTTATAACAAATGAAAAAATAGACGTGGATGACAGGTCCTGGACCCCCAGAGCTCGTGGCCCTGCCTGCCATGCGGGGACTGTGGGCTGTCCGCTGCGCCAGTGCCCCTCCCACTCCTTTCTTTACAGTCTCTTTCCCCTTTCTCCCTCTGTTTTCTCCCTCTCTTTCTCTGCTCCTGGCAGGAGATGATGTAACAGCATTAACACAGCAGGGTGAGTAGGCACTCAGCTCAGTCACCCAGAAGAGAGATGGGACGAGAGTTCTCTCAAAGATTTACGAGGTCTGACCTCCAGCCTTCAACCATGCCAACTCCCGCCCGTGTCAACTATGTTAACCTCAACCGAGTTACCTCTTGCCCATGTTCAGTCATTCATGTTACCTTTCAACCACGTCGACTCAAACATCATTATTTGACCTTTTATTGTCACCTCTGTAACATCAAGTACGGTGCACCATGTCATCTTCCATGTGGACACAGACCAACCACTATTTATACATGTACCCCTGACTCCCTGTCTCTCTCCTCTCAAATATATACATTTACCCCTGACTCACTGTCTCTCTCCTCTCAAATATATACATTTACCCCTGACTCACTGTCTCTCTCCTCTCAAATATATACATTTACCCCTGACTCACTGTCTCTCTCTCCTCTCAAATATATACATTTACCCCTGACTCACTGTCTCTCTCCTCTCAAATATATACATTTACCCCTGACTCACTGTCTCTCTCCTCTCAAATATATACATTTACCCCTGACTCCCTATCTCTCTCCTCTCAAATATATACATTTACCCCTGACTCACTGTCTCTCTCCTCTCAAATATATAAATTTACCCCTGACTCCCTGTCTCTCTCCTCTCAAATATATACATTTACCCCTGACTCACTGTCTCTCTCCTCTCAAATATATAAATTTACCCCTGACTCCCTGTCTCTCTCCTCTCAAATATATACATTTACCCCTGACTCCCTGTCTCTCTCCTCTCAAATATATACATTTACCCCTGACTCACTGTCTCTCTCCTCTCAAATATATACATTTACCCCTGACTCACTGTCTCTCTCCTCTCAGATTTGATTTACTAGTTGTTCTGTTTTTTGTGTGGTGTACTTCCGTTAGCTGTACAGTATCCACTGCATTCCATTACAAAAGCACGGATGGATCCACATTTATTCCGTCTTTTTTTCCCCTCCTACGTTTGCATTTGTTATGAGTTGAAAATGTATTTCTCTCCTCCCTTTGACTTTCAGTTTATCTGCGTCAGAAATGGTCTGATGTGATGATTGTGGCGTGTTGGAAATCCACCTGGAGGCAGTTCCTCCATTAAGCCACAACGTCTTCTGTCCACCTGGAAGTCTGTATTAAAAGTGAGGGAAGAAATGAAGCATGTTCCCTCTGATTTCAGTGCACTGATTCTGACACACACACACACACATGCATATGCACACACACAAACACACACGCACACACAGTTCTTCATTGTGTGTGTGTGTGTGTGTGTGTCTGTGTGTGTCTGTGTGTGTGTGTCTGTGTGTGTTTGTGTGTGTGTGTGTGTGTGTCTGTGTGTGTCTGTGTGCCTGCACGTGTGTGTGTGTGTGTGTGTGTGTGTGTGTGTGTGTGTGTGTGTGTGTGTGTGTGTGTGTGTGTGTGTGTGTGTGTGTGTGTGTGTGTGTGTGTGTGTGTGTGTGTCTGTGTGCCTGCACATGTGTGTGTGTGTGTGTGTGTGTGTGTGTGTGTGTGTGTGTGTGTGTGTGTGTGTGTGTGTGCGTAGGTCTTTGCCTTGCCTCAGTTCAAAACAACATGATGTCGAGCTGCATACCCTCCACCAATCATAGCTAGGATAGCAACATTCCCAGCCAACCAGATACTCCCAGCAGCTTTCCTCTTTGTTCCTGTTCCATATTCAGTCTGGTGGGTTCTCTTGGATGAAGACATCTGTATCTCCACACCAATTAGAGGTCTACCTACCAACACCCATTTGTCTCTCGGTTTGTCTGTCTCTCTCTCTCTCTCTCTCTCTCTCTCTTTGTCTCGCTGTCTCTCTCTTTGTCTCGCTGTCTCTCTCTCTTTGTCTCGCTGTCTCTCTCTCTCTCTCGCTGTCTCTCTCTCTGTCTCGCTGTCTCTCTTTCTGTCTCTCTCTGTCTGTCTTGCTCTCTGTCTCTGTCTCTCTCACTCTGTCTCTCTCTCTGTCTCTCTCTCTTACACACACACATATTCATATTCAGTCTGGTGGGTTCTCTTGGATGAAGACATCTGTATCTCCACACCAATTAGAGGTCTACCTACCAACACCCATTTGTCTCTCGGTTTGTCTGTCTCTCTCTCTCTCTCTCTCTCTCTCTCTTTGTCTCGCTGTCTCTCTCTTTGTCTCGCTGTCTCTCTCTCTTTGTCTCGCTGTCTCTCTCTCTCTCTCGCTGTCTCTCTCTCTGTCTCGCTGTCTCTCTTTCTGTCTCTCTCTGTCTGTCTTGCTCTCTGTCTCTGTCTCTCTCACTCTGTCTCTCTCTCTGTCTCTCTCTCTTACACACACACATATTCATATTCAGTCTGGTGGGTTCTCTTGGATGAAGACATCTGTATCTCCACACCAATTAGAGGTCTACCTACCAACACCCATTTGTCTCTCGGTTTGTCTGTCTCTCTCTCTCTCTCTCTCTCTCTCTCTTTGTCTCGCTGTCTCTCTCTTTGTCTCGCTGTCTCTCTCTCTTTGTCTCGCTGTCTCTCTCTCTCTCTCGCTGTCTCTCTCTCTGTCTCGCTGTCTCTCTTTCTGTCTCTCTCTGTCTGTCTTGCTCTCTGTCTCTGTCTCTCTCACTCTGTCTCTCTCTCTGTCTCTCTCTCTTACACACACACATACACACACTAGACTAGACTACACACACTGCTCTGTGTTGGTATAATAATCAAACCCTGTATGTGACATCTGCATAAGACATCCCAAAACCAGGAAGAAATTAGTATTGTGCTGTTGGAGAGCCTTGTAGCCTCAGAATAATCTGTGTAGACACACAGGTACATCATCATTACACACACACACACATGTACAGAGCACACACCAACACATGTACAGAGCACACACACACACATGTACAGAGCACACACACACACATGTATAGAGCACACACACACGTACAGAGCACACACACACATGTACAGAGTACACACACACATGTACAGAGCACACACACACATGTACAGAGCACACACACACATGCATGGCTGCTTCAGCAGTTCGTTACTTCCTCATTAAAGAGGGATCCAACCCTCCGTTCTCCCAGAGGACCCCGGGGCTCTCAGTCTGTCTGGATTATGAGAGCATGTTATCTTCCCCTTTATGATCCATTCGCCCCTCTCCTTCTTGTCTCCTAACACCCCTCTGTAGTGCCCCAGAGCCTCATCGGCTGATGCCTTCCTCTCCTCTCCGCCTTCCTCTCCTCTCCACCTTCCTCCCCCCCTCGAGGCTGTCCCACTCATCCTCACTCTCCCCTTTTATCTCTTAGTCACTCTCCTCCTCTCCTCCTCTCTCCCCCTCCTCTCACCTTATCCCTCCATCCACCAACCCTCCCGCCCCACTCTTCATCTTAACAACCTGGAGTTTTCACACTTCTTTGTTTTCTCTCTCCTCTCTTTTTCTCCTTCCCCTCTCTTTCTCCTTCCCCTCTCTTGCTCCTTCCCCCTCTCTTTCTCCTTCCCCTCTCTTTCTCCTTCCTCTCTCTGTCTCCTTCCCCTCTCTTTCTCCTTCCCCTCTCTTTCTCTATACAACATATTTTTTGAAGACATGTAGTATTTATGTCACTGCCTGCCAACGCTTCTGCGTCAGTGAGCGAGGCAACAAAATGGCCCGACACAATAGTTTCCTTCTGATAGCGATGCGCTCGCAGTGTGATTGTGACAGGATCCTGCTGAAAGACTACCGTAATAGACCTGGGCCACGTTCAGTAGGCAAATGTTGTGAAACCTTTTTCTACAGGTCAGAGGTTTGTTGTACATAATGTATTTCTGTCCTGCTGAATGCGGACCTGTTTCTAAAGGTAGGAACCAACTCTTGTATTTGCATGGCTTTTTCTTATGTATTTCTACTAGGTTTCATTTGTGTTTTTAATTTTCCCTTATGTGAGTTAGTTTATGCATGGTCATACCCAGAAATAAGAGATAGGTATAACAGTTCATGATGAACAGGCTAGAAGTACCTCCCTCTACCTCCCTCACATACACTGAAGATGGAAAAATGGCTTCATGTGGACAGGTTGATAAAAATACTAATCAAATCACCGAAACGCATCAACTAAGTGTCGGGACACTTTTTATTTGATACCAAGCAGGTTATAGCCTGCCTGGTTGGAACTGTCCGGGGGTAAAGTCGAACGGGGCCACAGTGTCTCCTGACCCCTCCTGTCTCAGCCTCCCGTATTTATGCTGCAGTAGTTTATGTGTCGGGGGGCTAAGGTCAGTCTGTTATATCTGGAGTATTTCTCCTGTCTTATCCAGTGTCCTATGTGAATTTAAGTATGCTCCCTTTAACTCTCTCTCTCAAATCAAATCAAATCAAATCACATTTATTTATATAGCCCTTCGTACATCAGCTGATATCTCAAAGTGCTGTACAGAAACCCAGCCTAAAACCCCAAACAGCAAGCAATGCACGTGGAGAAGCACGGTGGCTAGGAAAAACTCCCTAGAAAGGCCAATACCTAGGAAGAAACCTAGAGAGGAACCAGGCTATGTGGGGTGGCCAGTCCTCTTCTGGCTGTGCCGGGTGGAGATTATAACAGAACATGGTCAAGATGTTCAATGTTCATAAATGACCAGCATGGTCGAATAATAATAAGGCAGAACAGTTGAAACTAGAGCAGCAGCACAGTCAGGTGGAAGTTGAAACTGGAGCAGCAGCATGGCCAGGTAGACTGGGGACAGCAAGGAGTCATCATGTCAGGTAGTCCTGGGGCATGGTCCTAGGGCTCAGGTCAGTTGAAACTGGAACAGCAGCATGGCCAGGTGGACTGGGGACAGCAAGGAGTCATCATGTCAGGTAGTCCTGGGGCATGGTCCTAGGGCTCAGGTCCTCCGAGAGAGAGAAAGAAAGAGAGAAGGAGAGAATTAGAGAACGCACACTTAGATTCACACAGGACACCGAATAGGACAGGAGAAGTACTCCAGATATAACAAACTGACCCCAGCCCCCCGACACATAAACTACTGCAGCATAAATACTGGAGGCTCTCTCTCTCTCTCTCTCTCTCTCTCTCTCTCTCTCTCTCTCTCTCTCTCTCTCTCTCTACCTATCTACCTATCTACATATCTACATATCTATCTATCTATCTATCTACATACACCTGCGCCCTAGGACCATGCCTCAGGACTACCTGGTCATGCTGCAGCTCCAGTTTCAACTGTTCTGCCTGCGGCTATGGAACCCTGACCTGTTCACCGGACGTGCTACCTGTCCCAGGCCTGCTGTTTTCAACTTGGAATGATTGGCTATGAAAAGCCAACTGACATTTACTCCTGAGGTGCTGTCTTGTTGCACCCTCTACAACCACTGTGATAATTATTTGACCCTGCTGGTCATCTATGAACGTTTGAACATCTTGACTGTACTGTTATAATCTCCACCCGGCACAGCCAGAAGAGGACTGGCCACCCCTCATAGCCTGGTTCCTCTCTAGGTTCCTGCCTTTCTAGGGAGTTTTTCCTAACCACTGTGCTGCTACATCTGCATTGCTTACTGTTTGGAGTTTTAGTCTGGGTTTCTGTACAGCACTTTGTGCCATCGGCTGATGTATAAAAGGGCTTTATAAATGAATTTGATTGATTGATTGATCTTTCTGCCTCCCGCTATAATCCAGTGATGACATGCATAACACATTCGTCTACACAAACTCTCAAAACCCATCTACTTCCATCCCTCATCCCCTCTTACCTCCCCTCACCCCCTCTTACCTCCCCTCACCCCCTCTTACCTTCCCTCACCCCCTCTTACCTCCCCTCACCCCCTCTTACCTCCCCTCACCCCCTCTTACCTTCCCTCACCCCCTCTTACCTCCCCTCACCCCCTCTTACCTCCCCTCACCCCCTCTTACCTCCCCTCACCCCCTCTTACCTCCCCTCTTACCTCCCCTCACCCCCTCTTACCTCCCCTCACCCCCTCTTACCTACCCTCACCCCCTCTTACCTCCCCTCTTACCTCTCCTCACCCCCTCTTACATTATCCAGTCAGGAGAGTATTAATTATCCAGTCAGGAGAGTATTCATTATCCAGTCAGGAGAGTATTAATTATCCAGTGACGAGAGTATTCATTATCCAGTCAGGAGAGTATTCATTATCCAGTGAGGAGAGTATTCATTATCCAGTGAGGAGAGTATTCATTATCCAGTGAGGAGAGTATTCATTTTCCAGTGAAGAGAGTATTCATTATCCAGTGAGGAGACTATTCATTACCCAGTGAGGAGAGTATTCATTTTCCAGTGAGGAGAGTATTCATTATCCAGTGAGGAGAGTATTCATTACCCAGTGAGGAGAGTATTCATTATCCAGTGAGGAGAGTATTCATTATCCAGTGAGGAGAGTATTCATTATCCAGTCAGGAGAGTATTCATTATCCAGTCAGGAGAGTATTCATTATCCAGTCAGGAGAGTATTCATTATCCAGTCAGGAGAGTATTCATTATCCAGTCAGGAGAGTATTCATTATCCAGTGAGGAGAGTATTTATTATCCAGTGAGGAGAGTATTTATTATCCAGTGAGGAGAGTATTCATTATCCAGTCAGGAGAGTATTCATTATCCAGTGAGGAGAGTATTCATTACCCAGTGAGGAGAGTATTCATTATCCAGTGAGGAGAGTATTCATTATCCAGTGAGGAGAGTATTCATTATCCAGTGAGGAGAGTATTCATTATCCAGTCAGGAGAGTATTCATTATCCAGTCAGGAGAGTATTCATTATCCAGTCAGGAGAGTATTCATTATCCAGTGAGGAGAGTATTCATTATCCAGTCAGGAGAGTATTCATTATCCAGTCAGGAGAGTATTCATTATCCAGTCAGGAGAGTATTCATTATCCAGTCAGGAGAGTATTCATTATCCAGTGAGGAGAGTATTCATTATCCAGTGAGGAGAGTATTTATTATCCAGTGAGGAGAGTATTCATTATCCAGTCAGGAGAGTATTCATTATCCAGTGAGGAGAGTATTTATTATCCAGAATTTAGGCAGCCATTTGATGGGCCTTTCATTTGAGGGGCCTTTCATTTGAGGGGCCAGCCACTTGAGGGGGCTTTCATTTGAGGGGCCAGCCATTTGAGAGGCCAGCCAGTTGAGGGGCCAGCCAGTTGAGGGACCAGCCATTCGAAGGGCCAGCCATTTGATGAGCCAGCCATTTGCGTTTTGAATGGTGATAGTAAAGTGTCTGCTGAATGATATGGTTTTATTTAGAGCACACGTAGGCACACAAATACAAATTAGGCAATCGACTTCGAACACACAGTGATGAAATCAGCAGACAAACAGAGCATCTCCCCCTGTCTCTCTCCATGATCCTCAGTGTGTGTGTGTGGGTGGGTCATCCACAGTATGCCAACCCTCTGCTGAGCTGCTCTGTTGAGATCTAGGTCTGTTTTCCAAATGCGCCCTGTATAATACAATATAAAATACACATTAAACACTAGATAAATATAAAGAGATAGACTACAACAGTCCAGCAAACATTCTAACAGGGTTATCTGGAGGATCAGCTGGGCTCTCGTCCTCACTGATCCCCTGCTACTAACCCCTACCCAGAGAGAGAGAGAGAAAGAGAGGGGACTAGAGAGAGAGAAAGAGAGAACTAGAGAGAGAGGGAACTAGAGAGAGAGAAAGAGAGAGAGAGGGAACTAGAGAGAGAGAAAGAGAGAGAGAGGGAACTAGAGAGAGAGAAAGAGAGGGAACTAGAGAGAGAGAGAGAGAACTAGAGAGAGAGAAAGAGAGGGAGAGCGAGAGAGAGGGAACTAGAGAGAGAGAGAGGGAACTAGAGAGAGAGAAAGAGAGGGAACTAGAGAGAGAGAAAGAGAGAACTAGAGAGAGAGAAAGAGGGAACTAGAGAGATAGAAAGAGAGGGAACTAGAAAGAGAGAAAGAGAGGGAACTAGAGAAAGAGAGAACTAGAAAGAGAGAAAGAGAGAACTAGAGAGAAATAGAGAGAGAGAAAGAGAGAACTAGAGAGAGAGAAAGAGAGCGAGGAAGAGATAACTAGAGAGAGAGAAAGAGAGGGAACTAGAGAGAGAGAAAGAGAGAACTAGAGAGAGAGGGAAAGAGAGAAAGAGAGAACTAGAGAGAGAGAAAGAGAGCGAGGAAGAGAGAACTAGAGAGAGAGAAAGAGAGAACTAGAGAGAGAGGGGGGAGAGAGAGAACTAGAGAGAGAGTGAAAGAGAGAACTAGAGAGAGAGGGAAAGAGAGAACTAGAGAGAGAACCAAAGACCGATCACCCCAATCCACAAAAGTGGAGGCAAATTTGACCCCGATAACTACTGTGGGATATGCGTCAACAGCAACCTTGGGAAAATCCTCTAAAGTATCATTAACAGCAGACTCGTGCATTTCCTCAGTGAAAACAATGTACTGAGCAAATGTCAATTTGGCTTTTTACCAAATTATCGTACACATATTCACCTTGCACACCCTAATTGACAAACAAACAAACCAAAACAAAGGCAAAGTCTTCTCATTCTTTGTTGATTTAAAAAAAGTCTTCGACTCAATTTCGCATGAGGGTCTGCTATACAAATTGATGGAAAGTGGTGTTGGGAGAAAAACATACCACATTATAAAATCCATGTACACAAACAACAAGAGTTTGGTTAAAATAGGCACACAAAAAAAGTTTCTTCCCACAGGGCCGTGGGGTGAGACAAGGATGCAGCTTAAGCCCCACCCTCTTCAACATATATATCAACAAATTGGCAAGGGCACTAGAACAGTCTGCAGAACTCAGCCTCACCCTACTAGAATCTGAAGTCAAATGTTTGCTGATGATCTGGTGCTTCTGTCACCAACCAAGGAGGGCCTACAGCAGCACCTAGATATTCTGCACAGATTCTGCCAGACCTGGGCCCTGACAGTACATCTCAGTAAGACCAAAATAATGCTGTTCCAAAAAAGGTCCAGTCGCCAGGACCACAAATACAAATTCCATCTAGACATCGTTGCCCTAGAGCACACAAAAAACTATACATACCTTGGCCTAAACATCAGCGCCACAGGTAACTTCCACAAAGCTGTGAACGATCTGAGAGACAAGGCAAGAAGGGCATTCTATGCCATCAAAAGGAACATAAAATTCAACATACCAATTAGGTTCTGGCTAAAAATACTTGAATCAGTTATAGAACACATTGCCCTTTATGGTTGTGTGGTCTGGGGTCTGCTCACCAACCAAGAATTCACAAAATGGGACAAACACCAAATTGAGACTTTGCATGCAGAATTCTGCAAAAATATCCTCTGTGTACAACGTAAAACACAAAAAAATGCATACAGAGCAGAATTAAGCCGATACCCGCTAATGATCAAAATGCGGTTAAGCGCACGGTGTCGCAAGTGCGTGCCCATAGCCCGGTGCGCTATAGGGCAGCCCCCCGAAAGTGCCGTGAGAGTGTGGGCATCGAGCCAGGGCGTATGGTGCCTGCTCAGCGGGTCTGGTCGCCAGTACGCAGTTTTGGTCCAGGTTATCCTGCGCCGGCTCTGCGTGCTGTGTCTCCGGGGCGCTGGGAGGGTGCAGTGCGTCCTCTGCCTGCGCTCCGCTCGTGCCGGGCGAATGTGGGAGTGGAGCCTAAGGGAGAGGTGCGTGTAGTAAGCACTAGATCTCCCGTGCTTACCCACAGCCCGGTTCAACCTGTGCCTGCACTCTGGAGGGTCCGGGCTAGAGTAGTTGTCCAGCCTGGGGAAGTGGTGCCAAGGTTGCGCACCAGAGCTCCAGTGCTCCCCCACAGCCCGGTCCTTCAGGTGCCTCCTAACACCAAGCCTCCTGAGGGTCTCCCCAGCCTGGTGGTTCCTGTGGCAGCCCCACGCACCAGGCTGTCTCTCTGTCTCCTCCCTGCAGGTGGTCCCGCCTGTCCGGCGCCGCTGCCGGAGTCTCCCGCCTGTCCGGCGCCGCTGCCGGAGTCTCCCACCTGTCCGGAGCCTCCCGCCTGTCCGGCGCCGCTGCCGGAGTCTCCCGCCTGTCCGGCGCCTCCCGCCTGTCCGGCGCCGCTGCCGGAGCCTCCCGCCTGTCCGGAGCCTCCCGCCTGTCCGGCGCTGCTGCCGGAGTCTCCCGCCTGTCCGGCGCTGCTGCCGGAGTCTCCCGCCTGTCCGGCGCTGCTGCCGGAGTATCCCGCCTGTCCGGCGCTGCTGCCGGAGTATCCCGCCTGTCCGGCGCTGCTGCCGGAGTCTGAGGCGCCAGAGCCCCTCAGCCCAGAGGCGCCAGAGCTTCTGCCCCTCTGTCCAGAGCTTCTGCCCCTCTGTCCAGAGCTTCTGCCCCTCTGTCCAGAGCTTCCGCCCCTCTGTCCAGTGGGGTCATTGAGAGGGGTGGTCATGGTTAGAAAGCCACGGAGGCGGACAATAAGGCGGACAAAGACAATGGTTAAGTGGGGTCCGCGTCCCGCGCCAGAGCCGCCACCGCAGACAGATGCCCACCCAGACCCTCCCCTATAGGTCAATGGTCAGGGCGTGAGTTGGGTGGGCAGTCTATGTTTGTTTTTCTATGATTTGGGTATTTCTATGTTTCGGCCTAGTATGGTTCTCAATCAGAGGTGTCATTAGTTGTCTCTGATTGAGAATCATACTTAGGTAGCCTGGGTTGCACTGTTTGTTTGTGGGTGATTGTCTATGTTGTAGCTTCACGGTCGTCATTTGTTTATTGTTTTGTATACAGTGTCAGTACTTTCTTTATTAAAGATTTACCATGGACACTTACCACGCCGCATTTTGGTCTGATCCTTCTCGCCTCTCCTCTTCAGATGAAGAGGAGGA
>NC_034180.2:46102620-46248964 GCF_002021735.2 Oncorhynchus kisutch | reverse complement strand
GAGAGCCATTGACTACAGAGAGAGAGAGAGAGTGAGGATACAGAAGAGAGAGTGAGAGAGATGGACGAGAGAGGGAGGGAGAGAGAGAGAGACGAGAGAGTGGAGAGAGAGAGAGAGAGAGAGAGAGAGATGGTATTGATGGTATTTTTTATTAAATATACAGACCTCAAATACAGTTTGTCTATACTCAAACTCTTCAACATTATCCTCACTGCAGGTATCTTTCCCCGATATTTTGGAACCAGGGATTGATCACACCAATCTATAAAAAGGATGGAGACAATTTGACCTAAATAATACAGAGGACTTTGCATTAACACCAACTTGGGGAATATTCTCTGCAGTATTATAAATAGCAGACTACATTAATTTCCTTGCGAACACAACCTCATGAGCAGAAGCCAGATTGGATTTCTAAAAGATTATCGTACAATAGACCACATTTTCAGCCTCCACACTCTAGTTGATTATAACAAGTAAACCCAAACAAAGGCTAAATCTACTCGTGTTTTGTAGATTTTCAAGAAAGCATTGATTCAATTTGGCACGAAGGTGTTTTTTATAAACGAATAGAAAGTGGTATTGGAGGGAAAACATATGATTTTATTAAATCAATGTACTCCAAAAACAAATGTGAGGTTAAAATTGGCAAAGACTTCTTCTCTCAGGGACGGGGAGTGAAACAGGGCTGCCCAATAAGTCCAAAAACTATTTAACATCTACATTAATGAATTGGCAAAAACATTAGAAGAATCGGCAGCAGCTGGTATCACCCTACACAACACTGAAATCAAGTGGCTGCTGTACGCAGATGACCTAACCCCTGTTTAGTGGGAGACAGCAGCAACTAGATCGTCTTCACAGGTTCTGTCAGACCTGGGCTCTGGCTGTTAACCCCAAAAAAACTAATATAATGATATTCCAAAAAGGTCCGGAAATAAGGATGACAAATATAAATTATATTTGGACACAGCAACACAGGTAGCTTTCACATGGCTGTGAATGAGCTGAGAGACAAAGCAAGAAGAGCATTCTATGCCATTAAAAGGAACATCAACATCGAAATTCCAATTAGAATCTGGCTCAAAATGTCCAATCAGTTCTAGAATCAATTGCTCTATATGGCAGTGAAGTACGGGGTCCAATCTCTAATAATGAATTTATCAAATGGGACAAACATCCAGTCGAAATACTGCATGCAGGGTTTTGCAAGACTGTATTGCAAGTGCAAAGAAAAACTCCAAATAACGCATGTAGAGCAGAATGGGGCCAAAACCCCCTCCTCTGTGGAATAGAAAAAAGAGCCATCAAATTTGACAACCATCAAAAAACAAGTGACCCCAAAACATTCCATCACACAGCTCTACAATGTCAAGAGATGAAACAAGAGAAGAGTCCCCTCAGCCAGCTGGTTCTGAGGCCCAGTTCACCAACCCCATAGAGCCTCAGGACAGCACTCAGCCAGCTGGTTCTGAGGCCCAGTTCACCAACCCAAACCAACCCCATAGAGTCTCAGGACAGCACTCAGCCAGCTGGTTCTGAGGCCCAGTTCACCAACCCAAACCAACCCATAGAGCCTCAGAACAGCACTCAGCCAGCTGGTTCTGAGGCCCAGTTCACCAACCCAAACCAACCCCATAGAGCCTCAGGACAGCACTCAGAAAATCTGGCCCAACTAAATCATCACAAAACAAAAATAAAAATATAGCACCTATTGGAAAGACACCACAAAAAAACTAAATAAACCTCAATGCTATTTGTTTCTTAACAGACTGTACATGGTGGCAGACTATCTGACCACTGTGACTGATAGATAACTGAGGAAAACATTGACTAGGTACAGACTCAGTGAGCACAGTCTGGCTATCGGTCGTGACAGACAAACCTGGCTGCCCAGAGAGGACAGGCTGTGCTCACTCTGCTCCAGGGGAGAGGTAGAGACAGAGCTGCATTTCCTATTACACTGTGACAAATACTCAGACCTAAGAGAATATTTCTTTCCCAAAATTATAATTCAATACAAAGAATTTGAAACTATAAAAGATGAAGAAAAAATCAAATATTTATTGGGTGAAAAGCCAAAATGTGCAGTTTTGGCAGCCAAATATGTGTCCTCCTGCCACAACCTGAGGGACAGCCATTGAAAAGTGCAAAGTCATGTCGATCATATTTCCCATCTTGTTATGTTTTGTCTTTCATACCACATCATGTGTCTTCTCAGTCATGTTGACACTGGTCTACTACCATTGGTTTAATGTATTGTCGTTCTCATTAATATTGTTGTTGTAGTTGTTGTTAATGGTAATCCCATGTCCTACTATTATTACTATTATTATTATTATTATTATTATTGCTGTTGGTCCCACCATTTATTTATATATAAATATATATTTTTAGTTTATTTTATTTTTCGATATGTATACTTTGACAATGTAAGTAATAATGAACTTGCCATGTCAATAAAGTCAATTGAATTGAAATGAATTGAATTGAGAGAGATGCAGAGGAGGAGAAAGGGAGGGAGCGAGCGAGAAAGTACAAAACACACCTAAACGAATCCAAATCCAAAAGGGATGGAGTTAGGAATGCTACTGGAGGGAAGAGCAGCCGTTGAACAAGGCTCCTGACCAATAGTGTTATTTTGTGGGGGGGGGGGGGGGGTTTGTTGCGCTGATCATAACTTTTTTTGTACATAATAATTACGCCATCGTTTTCTATGACCGAAAATATATTCTGGACATCAGAACAGCTACAATGCCTTCAGAAAGTCTCTGAGAGCTCTACACACCTGGACTGTACAATATTTGCCCATTATTATTTTCTAAATTCCTCCAGCTCTGTCAAATCGGTTGTTCATCATTACTAGACAACCATTTTCAAGTCTTGCCATAGATTTTCAAGTAGATTTAAGTCAAAACTGTAACTAGGCCACTCAGGAACATTCACTGTCTTCTTGGTAAGCAACTGTAGATTTGGCTTATATTGTAGGTTATTGTCCTGATAAAGGTGAATTAATCTTACAGTGTCTGCTGGAAAGCAGACTGAACCAGGTTTTACTCTAGAATTTTGCCTGTGCTTAGCTCCATTCCGATAATTTTTTATCCTGACAAACTCAGAGTCCTTAATGTTTACAACATACCCATAACATGATGCAGCCACCACTATGCTTGAAAATATGGAGATTGGTACTCTGTGTTGTATTGGATTTTCCCCAAACATAACACTTCGTATTGAAGACAAAAAGTTAATTGCTTACCACATTTTTGCAGTATTACTTTAGTGCCTTGTTGCAAACAGGATGCATGTTTTTGAATATTTTTTATTCTGTACAGGCTTCCTTCTTTTCACTCTGTCAATTAGGTTTGTAATGTGGAGTAACTACAATATTGTTGATCCATCCTTAGGTTTCTCATATCACAGCCATTAAACTGTGTAACTGTTTTAAAGTCACCATTGGCCTTCCTCTCCAACAACTGAGTTAGGAAGGAGGTCTGTATCTTTGTAGTGACTGGGTGTATTGATACACCATCCAAAGTGTAATTAATAAGGGATATGTCTGCTTTTTTTACCCATCTACCAATAGGTGACCTTCTTTGTGAGACATTGGAAAATCTCCCTGGTCTTTGTGGTTAAATCTGTGTTTGGAATTCACTGCTCAACCTTAGAGATAATTGTATGTCAAATCAAATCAAATCAAATGTATTTGTCACATACACATGGTTAGCAGATGTTAATGCGAGTGTAGCGAAATGCTTGTGCTTCTAGTTCCAACAATGCAGTAATAACGAACAAGTAATCTAACTAACAATTCCAAAAAAAACTACTGTCTTATACACAGTGTAAGGGGATAAAGAATATGTACATAAGGATATATGAATGAGTGATGGTACAGAGCAGCATAGGCAAGATACAGTAGATGATATCGAGTACAGTATATACATATGAGATGAGTATGTAAACCAAGTGGCATAGTTAAAGTGGCTAGTGATACATGTATTACATAAGGATGCAGTCGATGATATAGAGTACAGTATCTACGTATGCATATGAGATGAATAATGTAGGGTAAGTAACATTATATAAGGTAGCATTGTTTAAAGTGGCTAGTGATATATTTACATCATTTCCCATCAATTCCCATGATTAAAGTGGCTGGAGTAGAGTCAGTGGCATTGACAGTGTGTTGGCAGTAGCCACTCAATGTTAGTGGTGGCTGTTTAACAGTCTGATGGCCTTGAGATAGAAGCTGTTTTTCAGTCTCTCGGTCCCAGCTTTGATGCACCTGTACTGACCTCGCCTTCTGGATGACAGCGGGGTGAACAGGCAGTGGCTCGGGTGGTTGATGTCCTTGATGATCTTTATGGCCTTCCTGTAGCATCGGGTGGTGTAGGTGTCCTGGAGGGCAGGTAGTTTGCCCCCGGTGATGCGTTGTGCAGACCTCACTACCCTCTGGAGAGCCTTACGGTTGAGGGCGGTGCAGTTGCCATACCAGGCGGTGATACAGCCCGCCAGGATGCTCTCGATTGTGCATCTGTAGAAGTTTGTGAGTGCTTTTGGTGACAAGCCGAATTTCTTCAGCCTCCTGAGGTTGAAGAGGCGCTGCTGCGCCTTCTTCACGATGCTGTCTGTGTGAGTGGACCAATTCAGTTTGTCTGTGATGTGTATGCCGAGGAACTTAAAACTTGCTACCCTCTCCACTACTGTTCCATCGATGTGGATGGGGGGGTGTTCCCTCTGCTGTTTCCTGAAGTCCACAATCATCTCCTTAGTTTTGTTGACGTTGAGTGTGAGGTTATTTTCCTGACACCACACTCCGAGGGCCCTCACCTCCTCCCTGTAGGCCGTCTCGTCGTTGTTGGTAATCAAGCCTACCACTGTTGTGTCGTCCGCAAACTTGATGATTGAGTTGGAGGTGTGCGTGGCCACGCAGTCGTGGGTGAACAGGGAGTACAGGAGAGGGCTCAGAACGCACCCTTGTGGGGCCCCAGTGTTGAGGATCAGCGGGGAGGAGATGTTGTTGCCTACCCTCACCACCTGGGGGCGGCCCGTCAGGAAGTCCAGTACCCAGTTGCACAGGGCGGGGTCGAGACCCAGGGTCTCGAGCTTGATGACGAGCTTGGAGGGTACTATGGTGTTGAATGCCGAGCTGTAGTCGATGAACAGCATTCTCACATAGGTATTCCTCTTGTCCAGATGGGTTAGGGCAGTGTGCAGTGTGGTTGAGATTGCATCGTCTGTGGACCTATTTTGGCGGTACGCAAATTGGAGTGTGGGGTACAGAGATGAGGTACTCATTCAAAAATCATGTTAAACACTGCTATTGCACACAGAGTCAATACAACTTCTTAATAAGCACATTTTTACTCCTGAACTTTTTTAGGCAGGCCATAACAAAGGGGTTGAATACTTATTGACTCAAGACATTTCAGCTTTTAATTGTATATGAATTTGTAAACATTTAGAATTGGCCAAATGAATACACCCCTGATCAACCACACACACAGTTAACTTTCGTAGCAGACACATACAAAGAACATCATCACTTTACTCCTTGCATAATTCTTTCTCGCTTCTACACACTCTCCTCCTCTCACCTTTTCCCCTTCACTTGTGAAATTCAGTGAACAACACAACAGCTGTCTGTGACCAGGAGGAAAACAATCCAAGTTAAACATTCATACCATAACCGTTAACTGCCACCATTAACATTCATACCATAACCGTTAACTGTTACCATTAATATTCATACCATAACCCTTAACTGCCACCATTAATATTCATACCATAACTGTTAACTGCTACCATTAACATTCATACCATAACCCTTAACTGCCACCATTAATATTCATACCATAACTGTTAACTGCCACCATTAACATTCATACCATAACCGTTAACTGCTACCATTAACATTCATACCATAACCGTTAACTGCCACCATTAACATTCATACCATAACCGTTAACTGCTACCATTAACATTCATACCATAACCGTTAACTGCCACACACAGCCTACATCATTGTCAATGTCACCATATTAGCTAACTTCGTAGTCAACATAGCTACTAGAACTAACGTGTTAGTAAACCCGCTACAATCACACAGTACAGTGTACAGCATCAGTTTAGCAGTTACACTGGCAAGCCCTGGTGGGAATACATTTATAAAACTGAAAGCTTACCTTGACTTGGAAGAGTTCCAGTGTTGAATAGCTTTAGCCAGCTAGCTAACATAAATAGCATTCCTCCCTGTTTGAGCTGGGTGTTTGAGTAGGCTAGCTAAGTGAAACTGAAAGTGAACAAAATACAACGCAATAAAGCTAACACTCTCACTCTCTGCTGCTTCTCCTTCATTTTTGAATTCATTAATTTGTTCAAAAACTGTTCAACAATGGTCTTTCTCTCTCTTTGAGTCAACTAGTCACCACATGTTATGCTCTGCAGCTGTAGCTTATGCTTTCAGTACTAGATTCATTCCCTGATCCTTTGATTAGGTGGACAACAAGTCAGTTCATTCTGCAAGATAGGTTGGAGGACACTCTCCGGAAGTCGTCAGATTTACTGTGTAAGTCTATGTAAGGGGTTGAGAACCATGAGCCTCCTAGGTATTGTATTGAAGTCAATGTACACAGGGTAGGATGGTCAATAGCTGTCCTCTGCTTACGTCATGGTGCTACCCCAGAGTGCTGTTGAGGCTACTGTAGACCTTCATTGCAAAACAGTGTTTTAATCAGTTATTTGGTGATGTGAATATACAGTATTTAGTGTAGTAAAAAGGATCACTTTTAAAATATTTTATTATTTACATTTGTATGAAATTCACTGAGTAGGATGGTGTTCCCCTTCCTCCTCTGAGGAGCCTCCACTGGTGTAGATGAAGGGGGGGACAGGTTAACCCCTAGAGTCGATTGACAAACCGGTGCATCAATCTAACGAACATAATAAAACAATCCCCAACCAAATCTGTCAGTTTAAGCTAGACGTGTTTTTTGCATCAGATGCATCTCAATCTTCTGTGTCCGCCGATGACAGAGCTAGAGAGGTGTTTGTCAGACCACGAGACATCCCGAAAATCATTCTTCTCACAACAACATCTGTGGCGTCTGAACGGTTTGACCTACAAACTATTATGGAAAAGGGAGACTCACAAACCCAATAGTGTTATCCGTTTTAGTCTACGATACTCACAAGCGTCACAGGACTCATCTGAAGGTAATCGGTGCTGGTTTAAACAAATTTTGGTTTTGTGCCAAACCAAAAAAGAGGATAAATATGTGTAAAAAAAAAAAAACTATTCCTGATCTTTCTCCTAGATAATGGAAGAACACTTCAAGACCTTGTTTCTTATTATACATTTTTGACTCTCTTTTTTCCAATTTATGAATGCGTTATTCAATGTGTTTCTTTGGCTATAGTAATGGCCAAATGCAATAATTTTTTAAATACCTTAAAGGGGTCCTACATTTTTTAATCAAATAGATAAATAATCCATACTATGACCATCTTAAAACAATTCCAGATGTCAACGTAGAACCCCCCCCCCCACCAATATAGACTTTAAAGAATTAAATAATTAAGCCTTGAAACAATTGAGACATGGCTTGTTTATGTGTACCATTCAGAGGGTGAATGAGCAAGATGAAAGATTTAAGTGTCTTTGAAGTGTGTGTGTGTGTGTGTGGGGGGGGGGGGGGGGGGGGTTGCAATGCAATATTAAGAAATTGTTCCTAATGTTTGGTATACTCAGTGTAAATAGGCTCACACACACAAAACACACACACACACTCATGTTGACGCCACACAAACTCACATACATGCATGCATATTGATGCTACATACACACACACACACACACACACAAACAGACACCCTGTGACACTCTTCACACACACACACACAAAAACAGACACACTGTGACACTTCACACACAATGCTACAACTCTGTTTATTATCTATCTTGATTGCCTAGTCACTTTTATCCCTACCTACAGGTACATAATACCTCAATTACCTCAACTACTTGGTATCCCTGCACATTGATTCGGTACTGGTAATCTTTCAGAGTCTTTAACCCTCCTGTCGTGTTCGTTTCAAGTTAATTAATTCTGTGTTCCCGGTCCAAAATGACCTCCCCATTATAGCTGATTATAAATCCATAATAATACAAATATTATCACCTAATGTTGTGTTACATCTTTTTATCAACTTAAGTTCTTGTTGACATTACAAGTTTTGAACTTCTATTTGCTATTTATGGCCTGTAGGCCTCGTTGACCTGAGCTCATACAACTCGTTTTTGAGAAATTAAAAATGCATCATGTATTTAGACTATAACAAATAGTCAGATGAAACATATTGTGCTTTTGATCATAAACTACTTTGTGTCAAAGTTTAACAAGGACTCAAAGTTTAACAAGGACTCAAAGTTTAACAAGGACTCTCTCCTCCTCACCAGTGTCATGATCAAAGATATGATCAAGAGCTTCACATACAGTATATTGTTTGCTCATTGTGCTGCCACAGAATGAACTGTGAGAAAGGCCTCAAAAAGCTTTATATACCAGAGCTGCAAGAACAGTTCTATATATTATTGAAACAATGATGTGACTGTTTGTGAGAATGCCAACAGGTGTGGTTCCCATGGGGGAAAGATTATATTGGGGAAAGGTTCCCTTGGGGGTAGCCATGGAAGCCAAGAAGTGGAGTGAGGTGTGTGTGTGTGTGTGTGTGTGTGTGTGTGTGTGTGTGTGTGTGTGTGTGTGTGTGTGTGTGTGTGTGTGTGTGTGTGTGTGTGTGTGTGTGTGTGTGTGTGTGTGTGTGTGTGTGTGTGTGTGTGTGTTCAAACACACATGCATGTGGGGGTCTGGGAGAGGAAGTGTGTCCATCTGATGAATGGGCATGTGCCGGAACTCAGTTTAATACTCAGTTTAATACACTAATTGCATTCTCACCCATTCATTTCTTGTATATAGACTTGTTTATACTGCATTATTGACTGTATGTTTGTTTTTACTCCATGTGTAACTCTGTGTCGTTTTATCTGTCGAACTGCTTTGCTTTATCTTGGCCAGGTCGCAATTGTAAATGAGAACTTGTTCTCAACTTGCCTACCTGGTTAAATAAAGGTAAAATAAATAAATAAATAAAAAATGTCTAATGACTGAACACCACAGGTGTACAAAAGTTTAATTAAACACCCAAAATGTAATGAAAATCATCCAAAATATATTTTGTGTGTTCAGATGCTCTGTGTGGAAAAAGTCATGGAACCTTATGACAATCAGATTAAATTAACTGCAATTTTCAGAGAGAGAACATGAAAATCGGTCAAATTTGACCTGAACACAGCAGGAGGGTTCAAGGGGAAATCAGCGATTCAAAACCAAACAGTTGAACATAGCTCATGAGGCATTTAGAAGTTATATTCTTGAAAAATCTATCATTTAAAAATAACAAATGGATGTACCAATCATGTATTGGTCCCTATCTTTCCTGGCCTTTTATCCAGGTAATCACCATAATGCATTTTATTTTTGTAATAGCCAAATAACTATTGCACCCGCGGGTATAATGCTCGTAAAAAAATGTATGCTTGAGAGATAGAACAGCTACTCAACTGTAAACGAATAGTATCAAGCTCAAGGTGTACACAGTCATAGGAGCACCTGAGGGTGGTATTTGGAGCATCAGAGGGTGTTATTAGGAGCACCAGGGGGTGTTATTTGGAGCATCAGAGGGTGGTATTAGGAGCACCAGGGGGTGGTATTTGGAGCATCAGAGGGTGGTATTAGGAGCACCAGGGGGTGGTATTTGGAGCATCAGAGGGTGGTATTAGGAGCACCAGGGGGTGGTATTAGGAGCACCAGGGGGTGGTATTAGGAGCACCAGGGGGTGGTATTTGGAGCACCAGAGGGTGGTATTTGGAGCACCAGGGGGTGGTATTAGGAGCACCAGGGGGTGGTATTAGGAGCACCAGGGGTGGTATTAGGAGCACCAGAGGGTGGTATTTGGAGCACCAGAGGGTGTTATTTGGAGCACCAGAGGTTGGTATTTGGAGCACCAGAGGGTGGTATTTGGAGCACCAGAGGGTGGTATTAGGAGCGCCAGAGGGTGGTATTAGGAGCACCAGGGGGTGGTATTTGGAGCACCAAGGCTGATATTAGGAGCACCAGAGGGTGGTATTTGGAGCACCAGAGGGTGGTATTTGGAGCACCAGAGGGTGGTATTAGGAGCACCAGAGGGTGGTATTTGGAGCACCAGAGGGTGGTATTTGGAGCACCAGAGGGTGGTATTTGGAGCACCAGAGGGTGGTATTAGGAGCACCAGAGGGTGGTATTTGGAGCACCAGAGGGTGGTATTAGGAGCACCAGGGGGTGGTATTTGGAGCACTAGGGGGTGATATTAGGAGCACCAGGGGGTGGTATTTGGAGCACCAGGGTGGTATTTGGAGCACCAGAGGGTGGTATTTGGAGCACCAGGGGGTGGTATTAGGAGCACCAGGGGGTGGTATTTGGAGCACCAGAGGGTGGTATTAGGAGCACCAGAGGGTGGTATTTGGAGCACCAGAGGGTGGTATTTGGAGCACCAGAGGGTGGTATTTGGAGCACCAGGGGGTGGTATTAGGAGCACCAGAGGGTCGTATTAGGAGCACCAGAGGGTGGTATTTGGAACACCAGAGGGTGGTATTAGGAGCACCAGAGGGTGGTATTTGGAGCACCAGGGGGTGGTATTAGGAGCACCAGAGGGTGGTATTTGGAGCACCAGGGGGTGGTATTAGGAGCACCAGGGGGTGGTATTAGGAGCACCAGGGGGTGGTATTTGCAGCACCAGAGGGTGGTATTTGGAGCACCAGAGGGTGGTATTTGGATGCGCTGCTCACACAGTGCTCAATTTATTTATTAATTCTATGGAGATAAAGTCGTACCCACCTCTAGATGCTTACACAATACGACACCAGAGAGACACAATACGACACTAGAGAGACACAATACGACACCAGAGAGACACAATACGACACTAGAGACAGACAATACAATACCAGAGAGACACAATACAACACTAGAGACAGACAATACAATACCAGAGAGACACAATATGACACTAGAGACAGACAATACAATACCAGAGAGACACAATACGACACTAGAGACAGACAATACAATACCAGAGATAGACCGTATGATGCCAGAGAGACACAAAACATACTGAGCCTTTGTTAACCTTTGCAGTCTTTCCCTGGTGAACGTGAATAACTCAGAAGCCCATTCAGTGTCCATATTGGACAGGTAGGAATCTCAGCCAATAGGAGATGTGTGTGCTCTTTATTCTGCCACTTATGGCTGATGGGGAAACTGTCTAAATAGATTAGGATAGGGCACCACCTAGTGGCCAAATCCATAAGATTCTAGAGCAGGGTGGTTAATTACCTGTGTTGTCTTCAGTTGTCCTTTGTAGAACACATCACTGTGGAGACATAGACATGGCTCTCTCAGAATTACTTGGTGAGCTTGGAAATACCCTACAGTCAATGGTTTAACTGAAAGGACATTCAAAAATGCCTAGTAAGACATCTAAAACAGCAGCAGAAAGATGAAGCCATTGAGAAGTTATCATTGCATGTGAGTCTTGTTCTTTAAGTTCAAGTAAGTAAGTAAGGCTTGTCTGAACCAGAATGGTCCATTTCCTGTTTCTGTAGCATGAGGCAGCTTGATGTACACCCCCTGAAATGAATGTTAGTCTATCACATGACCTTGGCCCAATCAAGTACCAAGCAGAGAGGTATCATGTCCCAAATTTAGACTTTGTCATGACAACTGGTAGTTGGACCACCAACCTTCCAAACGCAGGGCAGACACTCTCACCACAAGGCCACTGATCTGGTTTCTTCTTTTAGTTCCTACCCCTAAAGAGACCCGCAGACATATTTTTGTGCATTCTTTCATAAATATTTAATCTTGAACATATTACTATGTTGACTAAACAGGTCAAGAGGTTCCACTGAATGATGTGATCTGACCTACTCATGTCATGGGAGGGGACAGAGCTACCGGAGCAACGCAGAACACATCACGTTTCCATTTGCAGAGCTCACACAGTGGATGCATTCCCATGGAATTTATTTATCCATTCTTAGCTGCAGCATAAATAGAAGTTGCACTTAGGCCTATTTACAATGAGCTAGTTGAGTTTCCATGTGTTTATGAGAACTCATTCATGCCAGCAGCATACCACCCTGCATACCACTGCTGGCTTGCTTCTGAAGTTAAGCAGGGTTGGTCCTGGTCAGTTCCTGGATGGGAGTCCAGATGCTGCTGGAAGTTGTGTTGGAGGGCCAGTAGGAGGCACTCTTTCCTCTGGTCTAAAAAAAAATATCCCAATGTCCCAGGGCACTGCCCTGTGTAAGTTGCAATCTTTTGGATGGGATGTTAAACAGGGTTCCTGACTCTCTGAGGTCATAAATGATCCCATGGCAATTATTGCAGAGGTATTAACCCTGGTGTCCTTGCTAAATTCCCAATCTGCCCCTCAAACCATCACAGTCACCTACTAATCCCCCATTTACAATTGGCTACTTCATCCCCCTCCTCTCCCCTATATAAATTCCACAGGTTGTTGCTGCAAATGAGAACGTGTTCCCAGTCAACGTACCTGGTAAAATAATGGATAAAATGTTTGTTTTTTCACTGTTCCATGCTGCGATAGGAACTATATATTAACAGGGAACCATCCCCATGACAACAGAACTAGTTACAGCCGGCTACTGGGACCATGGAGAGACAGTCAGAGACCTCTGGGTGAAATGTGGTAGTGGCTGACAGTGTGGTCCCCATAGCAACAGCCAGGACTGCTGTAGGTAGGAAGCAGGCAGCGTAACTTCAGTGGCACAGACAGAACAATTTAAACCTTGGAGGGAAGACAGTCTCACACACACACACACACACACACACACACACGTTTAAAAGTAATATTATTAAAGAATCAATAGCTATAAATAATTAATTTAAAAGTAAAAAAAATGTGATATACCAATTCCGGATTTCCCCTTCAAAAGGAAGCATGACAATGCAGATACAGGGGAGATAAGAATTACCATCTTTCAAATCTCTCACATTGGAAACATCTGCTTTTTTTATTTTCATAAAATCTCCAGTACAAGTGGCCCTGTACCATGTGGTAGGGGAAGAAGCACACCACGAACACCCCCACCACAGCGCAGCGTCTGCAGGACCCTTCACCCCCCAGGGCTTGGATGATTTGGAACCCCGAGTCTGGGTAGGGGACTGAGTGAGCAGGGCGCGGGAGATGAGCAGGTTACAGACTCCTACGAGAAAGAAGACCAAGATGAAGCAACCCCCATGCTAGGTGCTCCAGACCAAGGCTTTTTTTGAAATTATTGTTTAATGACCGGCTATTGTTCAGCACCCAATTAGAAGGCTCCAACAGTGATAGAACAATCTGACTATATGCACCATATCAATTTTATCTAACCATCTAGTCTTGTGGCTTGGAACTGAGTTTATATAGCTATCGTGCTATCATTTATAGAAGCTCCTGTTCCCTATACAACGTCTGCTGATTACACTAGAAAAACAGGAAGAAACAGCAGTGATGAAATTGAAGTTGCAAGTCAGTCACAAGACCAAAGTGTAAGATACGTTGTGAGATAAAATGTACAGTACATCTGAAATGTGAAAACAAAGAATCAATGGTCCAGATTTTTTAAAGCACTGATTATAGCTGGCACAGTGGCCAGGACAAATCCCTACAGGAAGGAAATCTAGAGGGGAACCATACTCTGGGTGGGGCTGTGTGGTGGTGCATCTGTTCATGTGATGTGTCTGAATGAACATGAGGCTACATAGCAGAGTGCATGTTCTGCACTATGTGTTCATGGTTAGGTGTGGGTGTGATGGAATGAAGCATCCTGAGGATGTGGTTACTAACAACAGTATTAGCATTAGACACAATATCTACAATACCATGTCATCTAGAGATTTAAACCTTCAGCTGCTGCTGTTCGCTATGGAGCCGCTGGCTCACATTCTTGCACTCCACCATAGAAATGTGTGTGATGGCTGTTTCCGAGCATCCTTTGTCCCTCCCCACCTTTTTCAGATTGTCCTTGATGTACAGGCGGAACTTCTTGGTGGCGAAGCAGTACACCACAGGATCCAGGAGGCAGTTGAGCCCCATCAGCATCAAGGTGACCTGGTGGGCGTCGTTAAGCCACTGTCCCAGTCCATTCTGCCCCAGCCCTCCTTGATCTCCAGTACAGCCAGAGTCCAGGAGGCAGTTGAGCCCCATCAGCATCAAGGTGACCTGGTGGGCGTCATTAAGCCACTGTCCCAGTCCATTCTGCCCAGGTGGAAAGTTGTAAGTTCCTTGGTGTACATATCAACCAACAAACTGGTCTACGTACAAGCAACAGCGCCACTTCAACTCCAGGAGGCTGAAAAAATGTGTCTCACTAACTTTTACAGGTGCACAAACGACGGCATCCTGTCGGGCTGTGTCACCGCATGGTACGGCAACTGCACCGCCGACAAACGGAGGGTTCTCCAGAGGGTTGTCAGGTCTGCATAACACATCACTGGGGGGGGGGGGGGACTACCTGCCCTCCAGGACCCCTACAACACCCGATATCACAGGAAGGAAAAAAAGATCATGAAGGACAATAACCACCCGAGCCACTACCTGTTCACCCCGCTTCCATCCAGAAGGCGAGGTCAGTACAGGTGCATCAGAGCTGGGACAGAGAGACTGAAAAACAGCTTTAATCTCAAGGCCATCAGATTGTTAAACAGCAACCACTAGCACAGGGAGCCGACTGCCTACCCACAGACTTGATATCATTGGCCAATTTAATAAATGGAACACTAGTCACTTTAATAATGCCACTTTAATAATATTTACCTATCTCGCGTTACTCATCTCATATGTACAGTTGAAGTCGGAAGTTTACATACACATTAGCCAAATACATTTAAACTCAGTTTTTCACAATTCCAGACATTTAATACTAGTAAAAAATACCCATTATTAGGTCAGTTAGGGTCACAACTTTATTTAAAGAATTTGAAATATCAGAATAATAGTAGAGAGAATTTTATATTTTAGCTTTAATTTATTTCATCACATTCCCAGTGGGTCAGAAGTTTGCATACACTCAATTAGTATTTGGTAGCATTGCCTTTAAATTGTTTAACTTGGGTCAAACATTTTGGGTAGCCTTCCACAAGCTTCACACAATAAGTTGGGTGAATTTTGGCCCATTCCTCCTGACAGAGCTGGTGTAACTGAATCAGGTTTGTTGGCCTCCTTGCTCGCAACACACTTTTTCAGTTATGCTCACAAATTTTCTATCGGATTGAGGTCAGGGCTTTGTGATGGCCACTCCAATACCTTGACTTTGTTGTCCTTAAGCCATTTTGCAACAACTTTGGAAGTATGCTTGGGGTCATTGTCCATTTGGAAGACCCATTTGCGACCAAGATTTAACTTCCTGACTGAGGTCTTGAGATGTTGCTTCAATATATCCATATAAATTTCCTGCCTCATGATGCCATCTATTTTGTGAAGTGCACCAGTCCCTCCAGCAAAGCACCCCCACAACATGATGCTGCCACCCCCGTGCTTCACAGTTGGGATGGTGTTCTTCTGCTTGCAAGCCTCCCCCTTTTTCCTCCAAACATAAAGATGGTCATTATGGCCAAACAGTTCTATTTTTGTTTCATCAGACCAGAGGACATTTCTCCAAAAAGTATGATCTTTGTCCCCATGTGTAGTTGCCAACCGTAGTCTGGCTTTTTTATGGCGGATTCGGAGCAGTGGCTTCTTCCTTGCTGAGCGGCCTTTCAGGTTATATCAGTATAGGACTCGTTTTACTGTAGATATAAATACTTTTGTACCTGTTTCCTCCAGCATCTTCACAAGATCCTTTGCTGTTGCTATGGGATTGATTTGCACTTTTCGCACCAAAGTACGTTCATCTCTAGGAGACAGAACGCGTCTCCTTCCTGAGCGGTATGACAGCTGCGTGGTCCCATGGTGTTTATACTTGCATACTATTGTTTGTACAGATTAATGTTTTACAAGGCGTTAGAAATTGCTCTGGATGAACCAGATTTATGGGGGTCTAGAGTATTTTTTCTGAGTTCTTGGCTGATTTCTCTTGATTTTCCTATGATGTCATGCAAAGCGGCACTGAGTTTGAAGGTATGCCTTGAAATACACCCACGGGCCCAATTGACTCAAATTATGTCAACTAGCCTAACAGAAGCTTCTAAAGCCATGACATCATTTTTGCGATTTTTACGAGCTGTTTAAAGGCACAGTCAACTTAGTGTATATAAACTTATGACCCACTGGAATTGTGATACAGTGAATTATAAGTGAAGTAATTTGTCTTTAAATTTTTGGGGGAAAAATGACTTGTGCCCTGCACAAAGCAGGTGTCTTAACCGACTTGCAAAAACTATAGTTTGTTCACAAGAAATTTGTGGAGTGGTTGAAAAATAAGTTTTAATGACTCCAACCTAAGTGTATGTAAACTTCCAACTTCAACTGTACAAATCAGCTGGGCTTGACAATCTGGACCCTCTATTTCTGAAACTATCTGCCACCATTGTCGCAACCCCTATTACCAGCCTGTTCAACCTCTCTTTCATATCGTCTGAGATCCCCAAGGATTGGAAAGCTGCCGCAGTCATCCCCCTCTTCAAAGGGGGAGACACCCTGGACCCAAACGGTTACAGACCTATATCCATCCTGCCCTGCCTATCTAAGGTCTTCGAAAGCCAAGTCAACAAACAGGTCACTGACCATCTCGAATCCCACCGTACCTTCTCCGCTGTGCAATCTGGTTTCCGAGCCGGTCATGGGTGCACCTCAGCCACACTCAAGGTACTCAACGATATCATAACCGCCATCGATAAAAGACAGTACTGTGCAGCCGTCTTCATCGACCTTGCCAAGGCTTTCGACTCTGTCAATCACCATATTCTTATCGGCAGACTAAGGAGCCTCGGTTTTTCGGATGACTGCCTTGCCTGGTTCACCAATTACTTTGCAGACAGAGTTCAGTGCGTCAAATCGGAGGGCATGCTGTCTGGTCCTCTGGCAGTCTCTATGGGGGTGCCACAGGGTTCAATTCTCGGGCCGACTCTTTTCTCTGTGTATATCAATGATGTTGCTCTTGCTGCGGGCGATTCCCTGATCCACCTCTACGCAGACGACACCATTCTATATACTTTCGGCCCGTCTTTGGACACTGTGCTATCTAACCTCCAAACAAGCTTCAATGCCATACAACACTCCTGCCCGACTAGCATCACCACCCTGGATGGTTCCGACCTAGAATATGTGGACGTCTATAAGTACCTAGGTGTCTGGCTAGACTGCAAACTCTCCTTCCAGACTCATATCAAACATCTCCAATCGAAAATCAAATCAAGAGTCGGCTTTCTATTCCGCAACAAAGCCTCCTTCACTCACGCCGCCAAGCTTACCCTAGTAAAACTGACTATCCTACCGATCCTCGACTTCGGCGATGTCATCTACAAAATGGCTTCCAACACTCTACTCAGCAAACTGGATGCAGTTTATCACAGTGCCATCCGTTTTGTCACTAAAGCACCTTATACCACCCACCACTGCGACTTGTATGCTCTAGTCGGCTGGCCCTCGCTACATATTCGTCGCCAGACCCACTGGCTCCAGGTCATCTACAAGTCCATGCTAGGTAAAGCTCCGCCTTATCTCAGCTCACTGGTCACGATGGCAACACCCATCCGTAGCACGCGCTCCAGCAGGTGTATCTCACTGATCATCCCTAAAGCCAACACCTCATTCGGCCGCCTTTCGTTCCAGTACTCTGCTGCCTGTGACTGGAACGAATTGCAAAAATCGCTGAAGTTGGAGACTTTTATCTCCCTCACCAACTTCAAACATCAGCTATCTGAGCAGCTACCGATCGCTGCAGCTGTACATAGTCTATTGGTAAATAGCCCACCCTTCTTCACCTACCTCATCCCCATACTGTTTTTATTTATTTACTTTTCTGCTCTTTTGCACACCAATATCTCTACCTGTACATGACCATCTGATCATTCATCACTCCAGTGTTAATCTGCAAAATTGTAATTATTTGCCTACCTCCTCATGCCTTTTGCACACATTGTATATAGACTCCCCCTTTGTTTTCTACTGTGTTATTGACTTGTTAATTGTTTACTCCATGTGTAACTCTTTGTTGTCTGCTCACACTGCTATGCTTTATCTTGGCCAGGTCGCAGTTGCAAATGAGAACTTGTTCTCAACTAGCCTACCTGGTTAAATAAAGGTGAAATAAAATAAAAAATAAAAAAATATACTGTATACTGTGTCCTTCACTATCTATTCTTTACTATCTATTGCATCTTAGCCGCTCTGTCACTGCTCATCCATATATTTTATACTTATATATTCTCATCCCATTCCTTTACTAGACTGTGTGTATTAGGTTTTGTTGTGGAATTGTTAGATATTACCTGTTAAGTATTGCTTCACTGTCGGATCTAGAAGCATAAGCACTTCGCTACACTCACAATAACATCTGCTAACAATGTGTATATGACCAATAACATTTTATTTTATTTTATTTGACAATGCGAGAGGGACCCATCCCAGTACATTGTCTTTTCTTTTGGTACATTGTCACTATCACACCACCATTACCACACATCATCGTCATCAGCTCAGTTCTCTACTAATGGAACAAATCTCATTATCGTTCATCATTTCCTCAAACTGAGCTGTTCCCCCATCTTGAGCTGAGAGAAAGTTAAATGTGTTGGACTCATGCTATGCTCAGGGTCAGCTCTCACCCGATGCCCACCTCCTGCCACCCACCCTGCTCATCCAACCTGCTCCAGCTCCAGACAACAGAGGGGGGTGGGGTTGGGAGGTGGCTTGACAGTACAGGATGATACTCTGCCCCTCCATGTGACTAGGTCCTTGGGTGTGGATGACACGAACACATTGGAGAGTCCCTCTAGGAAGATAGGAGGGGACATGATAAACTACTTTGTGTTACTCAAATAAACACAGATTACAGATCCAGACTAAACTCTTACGAAAAGGGTTCCAAAAGGGATCTTTGTCTGTCCCCATAGGATAACCCTTTTTGGGAACAGGAACAATTTTGGCCATCTTGAAGCATGTGGGTACAGCAGACTGGGATAGAGATTGATTGAATATGTCTGTAAACACACCTGTATCCAGCTGGTGTGGCACTGTATTGTCCTCAGAATGTGCAAAGAAGTTGTTTAATTTGTCTGTGAGCAAGATATCAATGTCTGCGACGGGGCTGGTTATCTTTTTGTAATCCGTGATTGACTGCAAACCCTGCCATATACGTATCGTGTTTGAAGAGTTGAATTGCGACTCCACTTTGTCTATAAAGTGACTCTTTGCTTGTTTAATTGCCTTACGGAGGGAATAACTACGCTGTTTGTATTCGGTCATGTGTCCAGTCGCCATGCCATGATTAAATGCTTTCAGTTTTGCAGGAAAGCTGCCATCAATCCATGGTGTCTGGTTCGGGAAGGTTTTAATAGTCACAGTGGGTACAACATCTCCTTATAAACTCGTTCACCGAGTCAGCATATACGTCAATGTTATTGTCTGTGGCTACCCGGAACATATCCCAGTCCACGTGATTGAAGCAATCTTGAAGCGTGTAATCCGATTGGTCAGACCAGCATTGGATAGACCTAGCACGGGCACTTCCTGTTTTAGTTTCTGCCTATAGGAGGGGAGCAACAATATGGAGACATGGTCAGATTTGCCAAAAGGAGGGGAGGGCCTTGTATGCATTGCGGATGTTAGAGTAGCAGTGGTCCAAAGTGTTACTCGCTCGTGTACTGCAATCGAGAATTTAGATTGCCTTGTTCTCAGATTAGCTTTGTTAAAATCCACAGGTACAATAAATGCAGTTTGCATAAAGTCCAGTGAAGGTCCTTGATGGCCGTCTTGGTATCCGCTTACGGGGAGATATACATGGCTGTGATGATAACCGAGGAGAGTTCTCCTGGGAGATAATACGGTCGGCATTTCATTGTGAGGAATTCTAGGTCAGGTGAACAAAAGGACTTGAGTTCTTGTATGTTGTTACAATTACACCATGAGCCGTTAATCATGAAACATACATCCCTGCCCTTCTTCTTACCAGGAAGATGTTTGTTCCTGTTGGTGTGATGCACTGAAAACCCTGTTGGTTGTACGAACTCCAACGGCATGTCCCCAGCTAGCCATGTCTCCGTGAAACAGAGTATGTTACAGTCCCGGATATCTCTTTGGAAAGCAACTCTTGCCCCAATTTTGTCGACTTTGTTAACTTGGGACTGGACACTAGCGAGTAATATCCTCAGAAGCGGTGGGTGGTGTGCGCACATCTGAAGCCTCACTAGAAGACCACTCCGGCACCCTCTCCTCTGACAGCGTTGTTTTGGGTCGGCCTCTGGAATCAATTCAAATGCACTGGGAAGTGCAAACAGAGGATCCACTTTGAGAAAGTTGTATTCCTGGTCGTAGTGCTGGTTGTGCTGGTTAGTTGACGTCTCTCTGATATCCAATAGTTCTTCCCGGCTGTATGTAATAACACTTAAGGTTTTCTGGGCTAACAATGTAAGACATAATACATAAAAACTAAATACTGCACAGTTTCCTAAGGACTTGAGCTTAGCTGCCATCTGTATCGGCGCCATCTTATGTCAATATTCTGTAGTTAAATGCTCCTTTGCTCATTCTAAAACACTGTGGGCAGATTCCCAGACACAGATTAAACATAGTCCTGGACTTAAAAACTCTTTCAAGAGATACTCTATTGAACATGATTTTTCATCCAGGACTATGTTTAATCTGTGTCAGAGGAACTGGCCTGAAGAGAGTTAGATTGTTTAATATTTAAAGAGAAGCTAGACTTGATCTCTAAAAATAAAGAGGTTTGAAAAGTCTTATTTTTCTTGTTTGTCTGCATTCATCCAGGCTGTATCACATCTGGCCATGATTGGGAGTCCAATAGGGCAGCACACAATTGGCCCAGCGTTGTCCGGGTTTGGCCGGGGTAGGCCGTCATTGTAAATAAGAATTTGTTCTTAACTGACTTGCCTAGTTAAATAAAGGTTCAATTTAAAAACACATACAAAAAAAAACGAGCTGATGTGATATTTCTCGGGAATCTTTTAATGGAAGCTTTGAATTAAAGAAATATTGTGAAACAAAAAACAGGCATTTCAATAACAATATACACTACCGTTCAAAAGTTTGGGGCCACATAGAAATGTCCTTGTTTTTGAAAGAAATTGATCAGAAACACAGTGTGGACATTGTTAATGTTGTAAATGACTATTGAGACTGGAAACGGTTGATCTTTAATGGAATATCTACATAGGTGTACAGAGGCCCATTATCAGCAACCGTCACTCCTGTGTTCAAATGCCACATTGTGTTAGCTAATCCAAGTTTATAATTTTCAAAGGATAATTGATCATTAGAAAACCCTTTTGCAATTATGTTAGCACAGCTGAAAACTGTTGTCCTGATTAAAGAAGCAATAAAACTGGCCTTTTTTGGACTAGTTGGACACGCCTCACAAGTCCTCAACTGACAGCTTCATTAAATAGTACCCGTAAAACCCCAGTCTCAACGTTAACAATGAAGAGGTGACTCTGGGATGCTGGCCTTGTAGGCAGAGTTGCAAAGAAAAAAACATATCTCAGACTGGCCAATAAAAAGAAAAGATGGGCAAAAGAACACAGACACTGGACAGAGGAACTCTGCCTAGAAGGCCAACATCCCGGAGTCGCCTCTTCACTGTTGACGTTGAGACTGGACAGAGGAACTCTGCCTAGAAGGCCAACATCCCGGAGTCGCCTCTTCACTGTTGATGTTGAGACTGGACAGAGGAACTCTGGCTAGAAGGCCAACATCCAGGAGTCGCCTCTTCACTGTTGACGTTGAGACTGGACAGAGGAACTCTGCCTAGAAGGCCAGCATCCCTGAGTCGCCTCTTCACTGTTGACGTTGAGACTGGACAGAGGAACTCTGCCTAGAAGGCCAACATCCTGGAGTCGCCTCTTCACTGTTGATGTTGAGACTGGACAGAGGAACTCTGGCTAGAAGGCCAACATCCTGGAGTCGCCTCTTCACTGTTGACGTTGAGACTGGACAGAGGAACTCTGCCTAGAAGGCCAACATCCTGGAGTCGCCTCTTCACTGTTGACGTTGAGACTGGACAGAGGAACTCTGCCTAGAAGGCCAGCATCCTGGAGTCGCCTCTTCACTGTTGATGTTGAGACTGGACAGAGGAACTCTGGCTAGAAGGCCAACATCCTGGAGTCGCCTCTTCACTGTTGACGTTGAGACTGGACAGAGGAACTCTGCCTAGAAGGCCAACATCCTGGAGTCGCCTCTTCACTGTTGACGTTGAGACTGGACAGAGGAACTCTGCCTAGAAGGCCAGCATCCTGGAGTCGCCTCTTCACTGTTGATGTTGAGACTGGACAGAGGAACTCTGCCTAGAAGGCCAACATCCTGGAGTCGCCTCTTCACTGTTGATGTTGAGACTGTACAGAGGAACTCTGCCTAGAAGGCCAACATCCTGGAGTCGCCTCTTCACTGTTGACGTTGAGACTGGACAGAGGAACTCTGCCTAGAAGGCCAGCATCCTGGAGTCGCCTCTTCACTGTTGACATTGAGACTGGACAGAGGAACTCTGCCTAGAAGGCCAGCATCCTGGAGTCGCCTCTTCACTGTTGATGTTGAGACTGGACAGAGGAACTCTGCCTAGAAGGCCAACATCCTGGAGTTGCCTCTTCACTGTTGATGTTGAGACTGTACAGAGGAACTCTGCCTAGAAGGCCAACATCCTGGAGTCGCCTCTTCACTGTTGACGTTGAGACTGGACAGAGGAACTCTGCCTAGAAGGCCAGCATCCTGGAGTCGCCTCTTCACTGTTGACGTTGAGACTGGACAGAGGAACTCTGCCTAGAAGGCCAGCATCCTGGAGTCGCCTCTTCACTGTTGACGTTGAGACTGGACAGAGGAACTCTGCCTAGAAGGCCAGCATCCTGGAGTCGCCTCTTCACTGTTGACGTTGAGACTGGACAGAGGAACTCTGCCTAGAAGGCCAGCATCCTGGAGCCGCCTCTTCACTGTTGACGTTGAGACTGGACAGAGGAACTCTGCCTAGAAGGCCAGCATCCTGGAGTCGCCTCTTCACTGTTGACGTTGAGACTGGACAGAGGAACTCTGCCTAGAAGGCCAACATCCTGGAGTCGCCTCTTCACTGTTGACATTGAGACTGGACAGAGGAACTCTGCCTAGAAGGCCAGCATCCTGGAGTCACCTCTTCACTGTTGACGTTGAGACTGGTGTTTTGCGGGTACTATTTATTGAAGCTGCCAGTTGAGGGCTTGTGAGTTGTCTGTTTCTCAAACTAGACACTAATGTACTTGTCCTCTTGCTCAGTTGTGCACTGGGGCCTCCCACTCCTCTTTCTATTCTGGTTAGAGACAGTTTGCGCTGTTCTGTGAAGAAAGTAGTACACAGTGTTGTACGAGATATTCAGTTTCTTGGCAATTTCTCGCATGGAATATCCTTCATTTCTCAGAACAAGAACATTATTTGTTTATTATTATTTTTTATGATTTATGATTTATTATTTGTTTCTGGCCATTTTGAGCCTGTAATCAAACCCACAAATGTTGATACTCCAGATACTCAACTAGTCTAAAGAAGGCCAGTTTTATTGCTTCTTTAATCAGAACAACTGTTTTCAGCTGTGCTAACATAATTGCATAAGGGTTTTCTAATGATCAATTAGCCTTTAAAAATGATCAACTTGGATTAGCTGACACAACGTGCCGTTGGAACACAGGAGTGATGGCTGCTCATAATATGTAGATATTCCATTTAAAAAAATTGACGTTTCCAGCTACAATAGTCATTTACAACATTACCAATGTCTACACTGTATTTCAAATCAACTTGATGTTATTTTAATGGATTTCTTGTTTTCTTTCAAAAACAAGGACAAGTGACCCCAAACTTTTGAACTGTAATGTATCTGTTAGTTCATATTTACATTGAGAATGCAGTACAGCGTATTAAACCATTTGTTTTGAATGCATCAAAAACATAGAGTTGTAGTTACTGCAACATTTATACCAGAGGTCAATTAACTCCATAACTGTCACGTCTCTGTTAATACTTCAGTAGCTGGCGGTTGAGAAGTCATCAAGTTCATCACATGGTTACCAGCCTCTTAAAAAGGGCTGTGAAGTGTATTATTCCCTCATTCTGTGCAATAAGTAGCTGTAACAATAATATCACTAACATTTCAACTATCCACTAGCACTTAACCCTAATCTTAAACATAACCCTTATCCTAACCTTAACCCTTAAGCTAACACTTATCCTAACCTTAACCCTTAAGCTAACACTTATTCTAACCTTAACCGTTAAGCATAACCCTTATCCTAACCTTAACCCTTAAGCTAACACTTATCCTAACCTTAACCCTTAAACATAACTCTTATCCTAACCTTAACCCTTAAGCTAACACTTATTCTAACCTTAACCGTTAAACATAACCCTTATCCTAACCTTAACCCTTAAACATAACTCTTATCCTAACCTTAACCCTTAAGCTAACACTTATTCTAACCTTAACCCTTAAACATAACCCTTATCCTAACCTTAACCCTTAAGCTAACACTTATCCTAACCTTAACCCTTAAGCATAACACTTATCCTAACCTTAACCCTTAAGCTAACACTTATCCTAACCTTAACCCTTAAGCATAACACTTATCCTAACCTTAACCCTTAAGCATAACACTTATCCTAACCTTAATCCTTAAGCTAACACTTATTCTAACCATAAGCGTAACCTTAGCAAGCAATTTCTTATCAACAGATAGTTTATTCATAGTATGTACAGAATCTCTAGATGGGTTATCCAGACTGTCCAAATAAAAGTGTGACCGAAAGTACTTTTTGCCTCACAGTATTTCATTTGCAATCTTACAAAAATTGCAAAACGTATACAATTTCACATCGTACCACATGTGAGAGTAGGCTAAAATAATCTGTAGGCTAAAATAATCTGTAGGCTAAAATAATCTGTAGGCTAAAATAATCTGTAGGCTAAAATAATCTGTAGGCTAAAATCATCTGTAGGCTAAAATAATCTGTAGGCTAAAATCATCTGTAGGCTAAAATCAATGCAATCCTGCATAGCTCATTTGGCAATGAGTTTCATTTCATTACAAAGGTTAGCTTTTCACAAAATGCATGAATTTTACGGAGAGCCAGCATCCTAAAAAGCTCATTGTTATTAATGTGTCCATATTAGGTGCTCAAGAACAAGGATTCTTTTTATTCCTTGCTCACGACCAGCTATTGTTCAGCACCCAATTTAGAAGACAACTCAACCAAATGTTAATCAATACTAGACGTTGAACTGACATCTGTGCCAATGCAATTCTTAGTTTCACAATTACAGTTTCAGTTCATTACAAAGCTTAGTTTATCACAACATGCATGAACTTAACAGACATCCAGCATCCTGAAAACTTCATTTTTATGTGTGAATATATGTCCATATTAGGTGCTCAAGAATGAGGATTTTAAAAAAATGAATTGCTATTGTTCAGCACCCAATTTAGAAGGCTCCAACAGTGGTAGGACTATTGTTGGTTAAGGGCTTGTAAGTAAGCAATTCACTGTAAGGTCTACCTACACCTGTTGCATTCTGTGCATGTGATATTTAAAATGTAATTTGATATCCATGTTATCTAAGGATCTAGTCTAGTGGCTTGGGACTGAGTTTGTAGAGCTATTTTGCAATCCTTTATAGAAGCTCCTGTTCCCTATAAAACGTCTGCTTCTCTTCTCTGATTACACTAGAAGAACAGGAAGAAACGTGATTAAATTGAAGTCACAATAACAAAGTGTGAGATACAATGTACAGTACATCTGAAATGTGAAAACAAAGAATCAATGGTCCAAAGATTCTTTAAAGCACTGATTATAGCTGGCACAGTGGCCAGGACAAATCCCTACAGGAAGGAAATCTAGAGGGGAACCATACTCTGGGTGGGGCTGTGTGGTGGTGCATCTGTTCATGTGATGTGTCTGAATGAACATGAGGCTACATAGCAGAGTGCATGTTCTGCACTATGTGTTCATGGTTAGGTGTGGGTGTGATGGAATGAAGCATCCTGAGGATGTGGTTACTAACAACAGTATTAGCATTAGACACAATATCTACAATACCATGTCATCTAGAGATTTAAACCTTCAGCTGCTGCTGTTCGCTATGGAGCCGCTGGCTCACATTCTTGCACTCCACCATAGAAATGTGTGTGATGGCTGTTTCCGAGCATCCTTTGCCCCTCCCCACCTTTTTCAGATTGTCCTTGATGTACAGGCGGAACTTCCTGGTGGCGAAGCAGTACACCACAGGATCCAGGAGGCAGTTGAGCCCCATCAGCATCAAGGTGACCTGGTGGGCGTCGTTAAGCCACTGCCTGGTCCGCTGGCCCCAGTCCATTCTGCCCCAGCCTTCCTTGATATCCAGTACAGCCAGAGTCCAGGGGCCCTGGACCACGTGGTGGGGGAGGAAGCACACCACAAACACCCCCACCACAGCACACAGCATCTGCAGGGCCTGGCCCTTCACCCCCCGGAGCTGGGATGAACTGGAGCCCCGAGTCTGGGTAGGGGACTGGGTGAGCAGGGCACGGGCGATGAGCAGGTTACAGATTACTACGAGGAAGAAGACCAAGATGAAGCACCCCACGATGATGAGGTGGGTGGTGGCCACAGTCCGCTTCTCGTCGTCAGTCTTGTCGTGGTAGCCCTCGAAGCAGCGCGACACATTGCCGTCGTCCACCTGGATGCCCGTCTCCAAGAGGTACGGCACGGACATGGACAGAGTGAGCGCCCAGATGACCGCCGTGATGGCCACCCCGCGGCGCCAATGGTCAGACGAGGCGGCATCCAGCGGGCGCGTGATGGCCCAGTAACGGTTGACGCTGATGGCGGCGAGGAAGAGGATGGAGCAGTAGGTGTTGATGAAGAAGAACGCGCCGGTGACGCGGCACAGGAAGTCGCCGTAGCGCCAGTCACCGCGGTGGTGGTAGTAGCCAATCCAGAAGGGGAGGGCGCACACGAAGAGGAGGTCGGCAACAGTCAGGTTGGCCATGTAGATGCGGATCTCATTCATGGCCTTGGCGTTGCGCAGGCGCTGCAGCACAAACAGCACGTAACTGTTGGCTATCAGACCAAGGACGAACACAACACCGTAAAACACTGGGAAGAGGGTGTAACGGAACTCAGAGTCCAGAAAGGTTATTTTACCGACTGTGGATAAGTTCACTGTCGTGTTCACTGTCATGTCCTCTTCCATCTCCATGGTCGACTCCACTGTTGGTTCTGCTAAAGGAAGCAACTCCCTCTGTGAGAAAAATATTTCATATTAGACTCATATTTCAAGAATCACTCTGTCATGTTCACTTTGGTACAACTGTAGTCAGTAGGAGGACTCTGGACATGTCTATTGTCACTGTCAGGTGAAATTAATAGCTATATCCCTATCCAGGCTGTGCAGTTGTTGATTTACTGAATCCATATTTGAGAGTTTCACAACTTACTGTAAAATCTAAATAAAATACAGTTGTATCTATAGAAACCATAAAACACACATCAACTATGACACATACAGGAAGTGTCTTACAACACTTGTGTCACCAGCCTTTTCTGGTCTGCTATTAAGCAGCAACACGTGCCGCATTCACATGCTTGTCAGACATTTCCGACTTGCTGATTCATTGAACGCGACTAGAATGTGAACATGGTAACTGTTCTTTGTTTATGATGATTGCTGGTTGATGACCATATTTCCAGTCACATCTAGACTAATGTCATTAGTATAGCAGACAATAACAAAAGGAGTGCCACTTTAAATTAACAACAAATGAGGCTATAAATCTTTATAGAGATTTCATGAAGTCTTCATAAACCCTACTTGGTGGCTTTACATTGCATTTATTAGCAAAGTCATGTAAATGGTGCTACATAAGAGATGATATGATACAACATTCCCGGGGCCACCAATACATCAAATGTATGACTGTAAAACACACATGACTGTAAGTCACTTTGGATAAAAACATCTGCTTAATGGCATATATTATATTATCTTATATACATTTCTATATTATTATTGATATCTTGACTGGTGCTTTGCCAAATGTTATATAACTATTTTGTCACCCTAGTGACATTCACTTAGGAATGGGAAGCCACTGAGACCAAGCGGAAAGGGAGATTGAACTGAATCTACCCTGGCCAGTTCCATAGTATGGGATTCCCACATTCTGGATGAACTACATCACAAAAAATGGTCCTGGTTACAGTAAATTCCACACTATTTTCAAGAAAAAGGACAATAAAGACGTAATATGTGAAATATTCACACTCATTCATACTTGAAATGAAAAAGAAGCCTGTTACAGCCCTAGATTAGAATAGGTTAGAATATAATATATTTTTCCAGCGGGAACTTCCATTGTGTCATGTCTGATAAGATAAATAAAAAGAATACAGTATAGTAAACTTACAACAGCAACATTAACACATGACCAGTGGTGTAAAGTAACTAAGTAAAAAATACTTTGAAGTACTACTTGGGGGGGGTATCTGTACTTTAATTTACTATTTATAGTTTTTACAACTTTTAATCCACTACATTCCTAAAGAAAGTATGCACTTTTTACTCACATACATTTTTTCCTGACACCCAAAATACTTGTTCCATTTCGAATGCTCAGGCAGGACAGCATTATGGAAAATGAATGCACATATCAATAATGCATTTTCATCTCTAGTGCCTCTGACCTGACTGACTGGACATGCTCCTCTCATCCTCTATTGTTCCCGCATATCGTTTTTCAATAAGAAAACGCTTTATAGCGTTTCTCTACAAACAATAGTGGGACCTTATTTTTCATAAAACATAAACATAAACATAAACCGCTTCTTAGATGTGCTTTCAATGAGAATGACAGATCGGTAACTCTATAACTATGATCTATAAGTATGTGAATTTGTTTGGGTAGCCCAAGAATTTACATATTGCAGCTTTAACTAACTCTGGCTCTAGTAGAGACTCATTACTAATGCAATGAAAGATGTTAGACATGTGTACATTTGTTTAAACTTTTAAACAATAAATATTTATAAACATTTTCACAGGTAGGCTAATAAAGAAATGCAAAACATATTTGACATTTCAAGCAAAAAGTTCATGTGGTTCCTAGAATTGGCAAAATTTACTAAAACATTTGCGCTTACCCGAGCGCGTGGCTCCTTCCTCGTTTCGTTCTGTATTTCTGTGTGTGTTCTAGATAAACGCTATTAGGTTATCTTGAAACCAGCGTATGTTAGGCTACATCGTAAACATCTCTATAGCCCAATACATGTGCGCGAATATACATACTACAATAACGTTTCTAGAAACAATATGAACTCCTGAAATGAATCGACCATGAAGAACTGATGCGTGAGTCTGACTGACTCGTTGAGCTACCTGCTATGTGGGGTGATAAGAGACGTATTTAAGCCTAGGCAACAGTACCACAATGTGGCTGTTACCTAGCATTGAACGTCTGACTGACATGACATGATACCAACACCTTACTAACATCTGAGTGACGCCTGTGTTAATGAATGCCATAATGTGCCTAGTTTATATATATATATTAATTAAATCTCAAACATAAATGGTAGAAACGTACAATTTTTCCCATGCAAGCACACATTCCCAAAGTAGCCACTTTGAGCTATGGTGTAGCCTACGGGTTGTGTATTTCCTGTTATCGACAATGGCCTAGAAAAAATTATGTCCAATCTATAGGTAATTGTCTTTCTTTCAACACCTCATGGTATGGTATGTTATCTTATCTTGCTGAATACAGATCTAAATGTTGTTAGCCGATCACAGACTGTTGTTAACAGTTCCCAGTAGCCTACATCAGACAACCAATAAGAGTTGTGTCCATGGCTTTCAGTTGAAAAGAGGAGTTCATAGGCGCTATTTGGAATCCTTGGGATGTCCATTCAGTCGAACAGAGGATTTCATAGATTTTCCCAAAGGATATGTGCTATTCGGGATCCTTGGGATGTCCCTACCTCTATCAAGTATAAATGTAAAATGGTTAACTTTCGTGTTAGTTTAGGACGTCCCAAGGAATCCGGAGAGCAGTTACCGTTCATAGAGAGAGAGACTGACATGGTATCTGAGAGCTCGGTGGCGACACAGACGTTTGTTTTTTTACAAATGGCAGAAGCGATTTTTGAGTGTACTTGAGATGTACTTGCTATCTCTGGGAGTTTGTTAATGACGGATTTTCAGCTGTTGAACTATGGTAATGTCGAACTAATTTCTAAATCTCTTTATTTTATTCACGATGTGAGGAGCCAGGGCAACCAATCAGCTTCACTGCAGCTGCTCAACCCACCACCCTCACTGTTCTCCCTCCACAAATAACCACATCCTCTTCACCACACTAAAAATGACTGTACATATACCCCTGTACCCATATCAGTGCAACTTGATCCATTCAACGCCTCCGCTGGATGCCTAAAATGTGAGAAATGTAAGCAAGATGCTATAGTAGTGTGTGTGTGTGTGTGTGTGTGTGTGTGTGTGTGTGTGTGTGTGTGTGTGTGTGTGTGTGTGTGTGTGTGTGTGTGTGTGTGTGTGTGTGTGTGTGTGTAGATGGAGTTCCAAGTAAAGACATGAGAAAATGGCAAAGGAGATAGTGATGAGAGAGAGCATACAGTATGAAAATAAAGACCACTTGGGATCTAAAATGAGTGTGGGGTGCCTTGTGTCTGTCTCCTTTTTGTCCATTTGAGGATATTGCAGTCACCCCTGGTGGAGGTTCTTGGAACACTGCGATTTAAGGCTGAGCAGGGGTTGATGACAACCTTCAAAGGTGGTGGTGCTATGTTGCGTGTAATCTTGAATACCAGGCAGATGTTTGGGTACAGAATCCAATGGTGTAAACTTAACAGGCTAAACTTGTTGAGTACACTCTTTGAGAAAGGGGTTCCAACAGGGTTCTTTGGCTCCCCAGTGGGGAGAACTTTTTGGTTCCATGTAGAACCCTCTGTGGAATGGAGCCCAAGTTTTTAGATATCACCGTTTCATCTGAGTGTAGGCCTACTGTATATTGTTAGTTTTTAGATAGCCCCGTTTCATCTGAGTGTAGGCCTACTGTATATTGTTAGTTTTTAGATAGCACCGTTTTATCTGAGTGTAGGCCTACTGTATATTGTTAGTTTTTAGATAGCACCGTTTTATCTGAGTGTAGGCCTACTGTATATTGTTAGTTTTTAGATAGCACCGTTTCATCTGAGTGTAGGCCTACTGTATATTGTTAGTTTTTAGATAGCCCCGTTTTATCTGAGTGTAGGCCTACTGTATATTGTTAGTTTTTAGATAGCACCGTTTTATCTGAGTGTAGGCCTACTGTATATTGTTAGTTTTTAGATATCACCGTTTCATCTGAGTGTAGGCCTACTGTATATTGTTAGTTTTTAGATAGCACCGTTTTATCTGAGTGTAGGCCTACTGTATATTGTTAGTTTTTAGATATCACCGTTTCATCTGAGTGTAGGCCTACTGTATATTGTTAGTTTTTAGATAGCACCGTTTTATCTGAGTGTAGGCCTACTGTATATTGTTAGTTTTTAGATAGCACCGTTTTATCTGAGTGTAGGCCTACTGTATATTGTTAGTTTTAGATAGCAACGTTTTATCTGAGTGTAGGCCTACTGTATATTGTTAGTTTTTAGATAGCACCGTTTTATCTGAGTGTAGGCCTACTGTATATTGTTAGTTTTTAGATAGCCCCGTTTTATCTGAGTGTAGGCCTACTGTATATTGTTAGTTTTTAGATAGCACCGTTTTATCTGAGTGTAGGCCTACTGTATATTGTTAGTTTTTAGATAGCACCGTTTTATCTGAGTGTAGGCCTACTGTATATTGTTAGTTTTTAGATAGCACCGTTTCATCTGAGTGTAGGCCTACTGTATATTGTTAGTTTTTAGATAGCACCGTTTTATCTGAGTGTAGGCCTACTGTATATTGTTAGTTTTTAGATAGCACCGTTTTATCTGAGTGTAGGCCTACTGTATATTGTTAGTTTTTAGATAGCACCGTTTTATCTGAGTGTAGGCCTACTGTATATTGTTAGTTTTTAGATAGCACCGTTTTATATGAGTGTAAGGCCTACTGTATATTGTTAGTTTTTAGATAGCACCGTTTTATCTGAGTGTAGGCCTACTGTATATTGTTAGTTTTTAGATAGCACCGTTTTATCTGAGTGTAGGCCTACTGTATATTGTTAGTTTTTAGATAGCACCGTTTTATCTGAGTGTAGGCCTACTGTATATTGCAGTGGTGGTTACGTGGTTTTCTGTAAAAAACATACATTCTTTGGTGGTGGTGAGTTTACAAGCAGGCAAAGTCACCTTCTATGTGTGCTGAGGCATGTGTGACCACTCAACATTGACAGGACCAACAAAAAATACATGCTTGGAGCTCCCGAGTGGTGCAGCGAGTGGTGCAGCAAGTGGTGCAGCGAGTGGTGCAGCGAGTGGTGCAGCGAGTGGTGCAGCGAGTGGTGCAGCGGTCAAAGTTTCAACTGTTTTAACTGCGGCTATGGAACCCTGACCTGTTCACCAGACGTGCTACCTGTCCCAGACCTGCTGTTTTCAACTCTCTGGAGACAGCAGGAGCAGTAGAGATACTCTGAATGATTGGCTATGAAAAGCCAACTGACATTTACACCTGAAGTGCTGACCTGTTGCACCCTCTACAACCACTGTGGTTATAATTATTTGACCCTACTAGTCATCTATGAACATTTGAACATATTGGCCATGTTCTGTTATAATCTTCACCCAGCACAGCCAGAAGAGGACTGGCAAACTCTCATAGCCTGGTTCCTCTCGAGGTTTCTTCCTAGGTTTTGGCCTTTCTAGGGAGTTTTTCCTAGCCACCGTGCTTCTATACCTGCATTGCTTGCTGTTTGGGATTTTAGGCTGGGTTTCTGTACAGCCCTTTGTGACATCAGCTGATGTAAGAAGAGCTTTATAAATACATTTGATTGATTGATCTCAGTACTAGAGGCTTCCCTACAGACTCTGGTTCATTTCCAGTCTGTATCACAACCAGCTGTGATTGGGGGACCCATAGGGCAGCGCACAATTGGCCCAGCGTAGTCCGGGTTAGGGTTTGGCTGGGGTAGTTCGGCATTTTAAATATGAATTTGTCCTAAACTGACTTGCCTAGTTAAATAAAGGTTCAATAAAAAACATGCTACATTTATTGAGGCAAGCAGACCAGAGATGTCAAGGTGGTACTCAAGCATATGCCATGTGTATATGTGACACGTATGTATGGTCATATATTTTATGTTTTATTTAGTTTATTCTGCCTCCCAGGTATTTGCATTTAATTTTACTTATTGTTACTCCGTTGTATGTATGTACAGTTGAAGTCGGAAGTTTACTTACACCTTAGCCAAATACATTTAAACTCAGTGTTTCACAATTCCTGACACTATATCCTAGTAAAAAAAATCACTGTCTTAGGTCAGTTAGGATCACCGCGTTATTTTAAGAATGTGAAATGTCAGAAAAATAGTAGAGAGAATTATTTATTTCAGCTTTTATTTAATTCATCACATTCCCAGTGGGTCAGACGTTTACGTACACTCAATTAGTATTTGGTAGCACTGCGTTTAAATTGTTTCGGGTAGCCTTCCACAAGCTTCCCACAATAAGTTGGGTGAATTTTGGCACATTCCTCCTAACAGAGCTGGTGTAACTGAGTCAGGTTTGTAGGCCTCCTTGCTCGCACACGCTTTTCAGTTCTGACCACAAATGTTCTATAGGATTGAGGTCAGGGCTTTGTGATGGCCACTCCAATACTTTGACTTTGTTGTCCTTAAGCCATTTTGCCACAACTTTGGAAGTTTGCTTGGGTTCATTGTTAATTTGGAACACGCATCTGCGACCAAGCTTTAGCTTTAACTTCCTGATTGATGCCTTGATATATATATATATATATATATATATATATCCAAATAATTTTATTTCCTCCTGATGCCATCTATTTTGTGAAGTGCACCAGTCCCTACTGCAGCAAAGCACCCCCACAACATGATGCTGCCACCCCTGTGCTTCACGATTGGGATGTTGTTCTTCGGCTAGCAAGCCTCCCCCTTTTTCCTCCAAACATAACAATGGTCATTATGGCCAAACAGTTCTATTTTTGTTTCATCAGAACAAATCAAATCAAATTTTATTTGTCACATACACATGGTTAGCAGATGTTAGTGCGAGTGTAGCGAAATGCTTGTGCTTCTAGTTCCGACAATGCAGTAATAACCAATAAGTAATCTAGCTAACAATTCCAAAACTACTACCTTATAGACACAAGTGTAAGGGGATAAAGAATATGTACATAAAGATATATGAATGAGTGATGGTACAGAGCGGCATAGGCAAGATACAGTAGATGGTATTGAGTGCAGTATATACATATGAGATGAGTATGTAAACAAAGTGGCATAGTTAAAGTGGCTAGTGATACATGTATTACATAAGGATGCAGTAGATGATAGAGTACAGTATATACAGTGCCTTGCGAAAGTATTCGGCCCCCTTGAACTTTGCGACCTTTTGCCACATTTCAGGCTTCAAACATAAAGATATAAAACTGTATTTTTTTGTGAAGAATCAACAACAAGTGGGACACAATCATGAAGTGGAACGACATTTATTGGATATTTCAAACTTTTTTAACAAATCAAAAACTGAAAAATTGGGCGTGCAAAATTATTCAGCCCCCTTAAGTTAATACTTTGTAGCGCCACCTTTTGCTGCGATTACAGCTGTAAGTCGCTTGGGGTATGTCTCTATCAGTTTTGCACATCGAGAGACTGAATTCTTTTCCCATTCCTCCTTGCAAAACAGCTCGAGCTCAGTGAGGTTGGATGGAGAGCATTTGTGAACAGCAGTTTTCAGTTCTTTCCACAGATTCTCGATTGGATTCAGGTCTGGACTTTGACTTGGCCATTCTAACACAAAAATATGTTTATTTTTGAACCATTCCATTGTAGATTTTGCTTTATGTTTTGGATCATTGTCTTGTTGGAAGACAAATCTCCGTCCCAGTCTCAGGTCTTTTGCAGACTCCATCAGGTTTTCTTCCAGAATGGTCCTGTATTTGGCTCCATCCATCTTCCAATCAATTTTAACCAACTTCCCTGTCCCTGCTGAAGAAAAGCAGGCCCAAACCATGATGCTGCCACCACCATGTTTGACAGTGGGGATGGTGTGTTCAGGGTGATGAGCTGTGTTGCTTTTACGCCAAACATAACATTTTGCATTGTTGCCAAAAAGTTCAATTTTGGTTTCATCTGACCAGAGCACCTTCTTCCACATGTTTGGTGTGTCTCACAGGTGGCTTGTGGCAAACTTTAAACAACACTTTTTATGGATATCTTTAAGAAATGGCTTTCTTCTTGCCACTCTTCCATAAAGGCTAGATTTGTGCAATATACGACTTGTTGTCCTATGGACAGAGTCTCCCACCTCAGCTGTAGATCTCTGCAGTTCATCCAGAGTGATCATGGGCCTCTTGGCTGCATCTCTGATCAGTCTTCTCCTTGTATGAGCTGAAAGTTTAGAGGGACGGCCAGGTCTTGGTAGATTTGCAGTGGTCTGATACTCCTTCCATTTCAATATTATTGCTTGCACAGTCCTCCTTGGGATGTTTAAAGCTTGGAAATCTTTTTGTATCCAAATCCGGCTTTAAACTTCTTCACAACAGTATCTCGGACCTGCCTGGTGTGTTCCTTGTTCTTCATGATGCTCTCTGCGCTTTTAACGGACCTCTGAGACTATCACAGTGCAGGTGCATTTATACGGAGACTTGATTACACACAGGTGGATTGAATTTATCATCATTAGTCATTTAGGTCAACATTGGATCATTCAGAGATCCTCACTGAACTTCTGGAGAGAGTTTGCTGCACTGAAAGTAAAGGGGCTGAATAATTTTGCACACCCAATTTTTCAGGTTTTGAACTGTTAAAAAAGTTTGAAATATCCAATAAATGTCGTTCCATTTCATGATTGTGTCCCACTTGTTGTTGATTCTTCACAAAAAAATACAGTTTTATATCTTTATGTTTGAAGCCTGAAATGTGGCAAAAGGTCGCAAAGTTCAAGGGGGCCGAATACTTTCGCAAGGCACTGTACATATACATATGAGATGAATAATGTAGGGTATGTAAACATTATATTAAGTAGCATTGTTTAAAGTGGCTAGTGATATATTTTACATCATTCCCATCAATTCCCATTATTAAAGTGGCTGGAGTTGAGTCAGTGTGTTGGCAGCTGCCACCCAATGTTAGTGGTGGCAGTTTAACAGTCTGATGGCCTTGAGATAGAAGCTGTTTTTCAGTCTCTCGGTCCCAGCTTTGATGCACCTGTACTGACCTCGCCTTCTGGATGATAGCGGGGTGAACAGGCAGTGGCTCAGGTGGTTGTTGTCTTTGATGATCTTTATGGCCTTCCTGTGACATCGGGTGGTGTAGGTGTCCTGGAGGGCAGGTAGTTTGCCCCCGGTGATGCGTTGTGCAGACCTCACTACCCTCTGGAGAGCCTTACGGTTGTGGGCGGAGCAGTTGCCGTACCAGGCGGTGATACAGCCCGACAGGATGCTCTCGATTGTGCATCTGTAGAAGTTTGTCAGTGCTTTTGGTGACAAGCCAAATTTCTTCAGCCTCCTGAGGTTGAAGAGGCGCTGCTGCGCCTTCTTCACGATGCTGTCTGTGTGGGTGGACCAATTCAGTTTGTCTGTGATGTGTACGCCGAGGAACTTAAAACTTACTACCCTCTCCACTACTGTTCCATCGATGTGGATAGGGGGGTGTTCCATCTGCTGTTTCCAATCAATCATCTCCTTAGTTTTGTTGACGTTGAGTGTGAGGTTATTTTCCTGACACCACACTCCGAGGGCCCTCACCTCCTCCCTGTAGGCCGTCTCGTCGTTGTTGGTAATCAAGCCTACCACGGTTGTGTCGTCCGCAAACTTGATGATTGAGTTGGAGGCGTGCGTGGCCACGCAGTCATGGGTGAACAGGGAGTACAGGAGAGGGCTCAGAACGCACCCTTGTGGGGCCCCAGTGTTGAGGATCAGCGGGGTGGAGATGTTGTTGCCTATCCTCACCACCTGGGGGCAGCCCGTCAGGAAGTCCAGTACCCAGTTGCACAGGGCGGGGTCGAGACCCAGGGTCTCGAGCTTGATGATGAGCTTGGAGGGCACTATGGTGTTAAATGCCGAGCTGTAGTCGATGAACAGCATTCTCACATAGGTATTCCTCTTGTCCAGATGGGTTAGGGCAGTGTGCAGTGTGGTTGAGATTGTATCGTCTGTGGACCTATTTGGGCGGTAAGCAAATTGGAGTGGGTCTAGGGTGTCAGGTAGGGTGGAGGTGATATGGTCCTTGACTAGTCTCTCAAAGCACTTCATGATGACGGAAGTGAGTGCTACGGGGCGGTAGTCGTTTAGCTCAGTTACCTTAGCTTTCTTGGGAACAGGAACAATGGTGGCCCTCTTGAAGCATGTGGGAACAACAGACTGGGATAGGGATTGATTGAATATGTCCGTAAACACACCAGCCAACTGGTCTGCGGATGCTCTGAGGGCGCGGCTGGGGATGCCGTCTGGGCCTGCAGCCTTGCGAGGGTTGACACGTTTAAATGTTTTCCTCACGTCGGCTGCAGTGAAGGAGAGTCCGCATGTTTTAGTTGCGGGCAGTGTCAGTGGCACTGTATTGTCCTCAAAGCGGGCAAAAAAGTTATTTAGTCTGCCTGGGAGCAAGAGATCCTGGTCCGCGACGGTGCTGGTTTTCTTTTTGTAATCCGTGATTGACTGTAGACCCTGCCACATACCTCTTGTGTCTGAGCCGTTGAATTGCGACTCTACTTTGTCTCTATACTGACGCTTAGCTTGTTTGATTGCCTTGCGGAGGGAATAGTTACACTGTTTGTATTCGGTCATGTTTCCAGTCACCTTGCCCTGATTAAAAGCAGTGGTTCGCGCGAATGCTGCCATCAATCCACGGTTTCTGGTTTGGGAATGTTTTAATCGTTGCTATGGGAACGACATCTTCAACGCAAGTTCTAATGAACTCGCTCACCGAATCAGCGTATTCGTCAATATTGTTGTCTGACGCAATACGGAACGTATCCCAGTCCACGTGATGGAAGCAGTCTTGGAGTGTGGAATCAGATTGGTCGGACCAGCGTTGAACAGACCTCAGCGCGGGAGCTTCTTGTTTTAGTTTCTGTCTGTAGGCAGGGATCAACAAAATGGAGTCGTGGTCAGCTTTTCCGAAAGGAGAGCGGGGCAGGGCCTTATATGCGTCGCGGAAGTTGGAATAGCAATGATTCAAGGTTTTTCCAGCCCTGGTTGCGCAATCGATATGCTGATAAAATTTTGGGAGTCTTGTTTTCAGATTAGCCTTGTTAAAATCCCCAGCTACAATGATTGCAGCCTCCGGAGATATGGATTCCAGTTTGCAAAGAGTCAAATAAAGTTCGTTCAGAGCCATCGATGTGTCTGCTTGGGGGGGAATATATACGGCTGTGATTATAATCGAAGAGAATTCCCTTGGTAGATAATGCGGTCGACATTTGATTGTGAGGAATTCTAAACAGGTGAACAGAAGGACTTGAGTTCCTGTATGTTGTTGTGGCCACACCACGTCACGTTAACCATGAAGCATACGAACAGAGGACATTTCTCCAAAAAGTACAAACCTTGTCCCCAAGTGCAGTTGCAAACCATATTCTGGCTTTTTTATGGCGTTTTGGAGCGGTGGATTCTTCCTTGCTGAGCGGCCTTTCAGGTTATGTCGATATAGGACTTGTTTTACTGTGGATATAGATACTTTTGTACCTGTTTCTTCCAGCATCTTCACAAGGTCCTTTGCTGTTGTTTTGGGATTGATTTGCACTTTTTGCACCAAAGTACATTCATCTCTAGGAGACAGAACGCGTCTCCTTCCTGAGCGGTATGACAGCTGCGGGGTCCCAGGGTGTTTATACTTGCATACTATTGTTTGTACAGATGAACGTGGTACCTTCAGGTGTTTGGAAATTGTTCCCAAGGATGAACCAGACTTTTTATGAAATCTTGGCTGATTGCTTTTGATTTTCCCATGATGTCAAGCAAAGAAGCAAAGAAGAGTTTGAAGGTTGGCATTGAAATACATCCACAGGTACACCTCCAATTGACTCAAATTATGTCAATTGGCCTATCAGAAGCTTCTAAAGCCATAACATAATTTTCCGGAATTTTCCAAGCTGTTTAAAGCAACAGTCAACTTAGTGTTTGTAAACTTCTGACCCACTGGAATAATGATACAGTGAATGTTGCGACTCTAGGGGCAACGTTCCTGTTTTAAACGGGATATTTTGTCAGGACAAGATGCTAGAATATGCATATAATTGACAGCTTTGGATAGAAAACACTAACGTTTCCAAAACTGTAAAGATATTGTCTGTGAGTAAAACAGAACTGATGTTGCAGGCAAAAGCCTGAGAAAGTTCCAATGAGTCCCTATTGAGCTGTGAATGCCCTATCAACCAGCTTACGCTTTCTACGTATTCCCCAAGGTTTTTACAGCATTGTGACGTAGTTTTACGTATTTATGTTGAAGAATAGCCGTAGGCGGCTACATTGCGTAAGTGGTCACATGATGGCTCCCAGGGTGACTCTCGTGTAAAATACAGAGGTAGCCATTACTCCAATCGGTCCTACTGAAAAACGAATGATGGATTATGGATATTATGGAGCTAATTTGGAATATTTTTCGCCGTTTTCGTGACTGCAATTTCCGGGCGATTTCTCAGCCAAATGCGAAGAACAAACAGAGCTATTTCGCCTACAAAAATAATATTTTGGGAAAAAAATGAACTTTTACCTGGGAGTCTCGTGAGTGAAAGGGTAAACGATTTAATTTGATTGCTTTCAAAGGTAAACGATTTAATTTGATTGCTTTTCTGATTTTCGTGACAAGGTTGCCTGCTTCTAGCAAGGCATAATGGTATGCTAGTCTATGATAAACTTACACAAATGCATGTCTAGCTTTGGCTGTAAAGCATATTTTGAAAATCTGAGATGACAGGGTGATTAACAAAAGGCTAAGCTGTGTTCCAATATATTTCACTTGTGATTTTCATGAATAGGAAGATTGTCTAGGAAGATTTATGTCTATTGCGTTATGCTAATTAGTGTCAGGCGATGATTACGCTCCCGGACCTGGGATGGGGAGTCACAAGAAGATTTATAAGTGAAATAATCTGTCTCTAAACAATTGTTGGAAAAATTACTTGTGTCATGCACAAATTAGATGTCCTAATCGACTTGCCAAAACTATAGTTTGCTAATAAGAAATGTGTGGAGTGGTTGAAAAACTAGTTTTAATGACTCCAACGTAAGTGTATGTAAACTTCCGACTTCAACTGTATATCATTACTGCCTCTAGGGGAGCTGTGTCATCAACGGAGTGTGTTAGTGATATCTTTGACATTCCTCTTCTTCATTCTTGGAGAATGACTATGGTGAGACATTTCTACATCTCCGTTTCTCCATCTCTCAAGTGCAATATGACTCAAATTATTGAGGTAACATGGTTAATTACGTAGTCCATGAGTTTGATGATGTTTGAAGGCAGTTGAAGGGAGTGAAAAACTGGTTGCTATTTTCCCTATTGTAAGTTAATGGAGGTTGCAAATGGATTACATGAAAGAGAAGTGATTAACATGGCGTCCAAACCTTTTGTACTTTTTTTCAACATTTTATATCCAATTTGTTTTATTTTCGATGAACAAAGGCTCAGTTTACTTTAGGCAATATATGTAAATATGTGATGTCACAATAAAATGTGTTAATGTTAATATTTGTAAGAAAATAGCGTTTAATGGTTCGCTAACTTGATGCTAACCAAATGTAGCTTCGCTAAGCGCTAGTTAGCGCTAGCCTAGTTGGTTTTAGTCCATGTCAGCTTACATGTTAGTGGTTAATAATGTAATGGTTGTAGCTTTGTTTCGCAAAGGCGTCCAGTAATTTATAGTTTTTTTTCTAAATTGACACACAAATAGTACAGTGAGTTATAGATCATGTGATTGTGTAGCTGTATGGTGACTCCACGTTTGGATGAATGGACCAATGGGACTGCCATGGGCAAGTCGCTTGATGGGTACCAGGAATGGTGGAAGGACAATCTGAAGGTAATTATCTTTGCACACAACACAGCAGTGTCCAGGCCTCTAGAGTACTCACCCTATCACCTGCTTTACGGAGGGGAGCCGCAGCAGTTTACTGACATAAACAATGCAATTGTATATAACATTATTGCATATACTGTAGTATAAAAAATATAATTGCATTTATTTCTATTATCAATCAAGGTGAGACTGAACATGGACAAGGCGCATGAGAAAAAGGAGAGCCACCGGAGAAGAATCAAGGGGACCAAGTGCATCGACCGACATCCGGGCGAATGACTTGACTTGGAAGAAGGACAAAAGGAAGGCGAGACCTGGGAAAGCTTGGTGCTCCTAGCTGGGGTCACCATCCGTTAAGGTGGTGTTTGGATGAATTTGATTTGATTTGATTTGGTGACCCCAGTACCAACACTGGCCGAGGGGTTTCTCCAAATAGTCAATCTCAAGGCTAACCACTGGGTCACGTTAAGTAACCCCCACTTCCAGCTGTATGAAAGACTATTGAGAGTAAATATTAGTTCATCATAGGCGAGCTGTAGCTCCGCCCACCGGTGATGTGGAGCAAAGCATGCTGGGCGACACTTAAAGTAACACGTGACGCGTAACACATTTTTAAGGCGTTCATGGTAAGATCATTCATAATAAACTTACACGCAAACTGACACATGACGTGTCAGTGACACGTTATGCGATGTGAACACCACATGAACACTACATCTACATAACCTGTATGTGTCACTTGATGTGAACGCGTCAGAAGTTTGCCTTAGAAACAAACTTGTCTCCATTGACAGTCCATGTTAATTTATGGCGGTATTTTATGGCGCTAGGAAGGTGACTTGGTGAGAGGTATCAGTAGCTTCACAAGGCTTAATTATGGCATGAATCACCCCCCATAAATCAAGAGGTTTGAACAAGCATCAACTTCAATGGAAAAACCCAAGTATTGTTCACGTGCAGTACATGAACCCCTGCTGGTATTTAGAATTGAACAACTAAGGATCCTAAGTTACGGTGGATAGGGGTTGTTATCTTTAGAAAATAACAGAAAGGCCTGCACACTATTAGGCTTATACTACTACAGTAATTATCACCTTTTAATATGGAATCCTTAATTGGTGAAACTGCCACATCCATTTGGGGTATTAGGGCAACAAATAACTTTGTCTTCCCTGTAGCGCACAGCATTGAGATTGCATGCATTGACAACAAGCTCAGTCCGATGATGCTGTGACACACCGCCCCAGACCATGACGGACCCTCCACCTCCAAATCGATCCTGCTCCAGAGTACAGGCCTCGGTGTAACGCTCATTCCTTCGACGATAAACGCAAATCCAACCATCACCCCTGGTGAGAAAAAAACGTGATTCGTCAGTGAAGAGCACTTTTTACCAGTCCTGTTTGGTCCAGCGGCGGTGGGTTTGTGCCCATAGGCGACGTTGTTGCCGGTGATGTCTGGTGAGGACCTGCCTTACAACAGGCCTACAAGCCCTCAGTCCAGCCTCTCTCAGCCTATTGCGGACAGTCTGAGCACTGATAGAGGGATTGTGCACAGGAAACTCTGAGGGTCTGGAATAGGCTAGTTGATACCATGTTGCAAGTTCACTAGGGACAGCTTCAGCCAAAACCAGTGATGATTTGATACAATGTTGCACTTCTCTAGCAATAGCTCAAGTGAAGACTGTGAGAGAAACATTTGGTTTTTACCTGCTTTGTTTAATATGGTGTGACTCTAGATAGAGATAACATGAGGAATAGAATAGACATGTTATTGTTTCTAATCATCTTTGCTTCTGAGAAACTTGGTCACGTGGCCAAAGACAAAGAGTCTTTGAGAGTGACTGCAGCTCTTCAGTCCACCCTGTTCTTATTGTATCTTTCAAGGGAATAACTTTGTGGAGATATGAAGAGAACCGAGTCTGGCTTGAGAAAAGGGCATAACGGAACTGGCGTTATCACTTGTTTGTGCATTATGATCTCACACACCCGATAGTTTATGATGCCCTGCTCTACAGGGAGGGGTGGTACCAGCCATGACAAAGCATTTTTAGGTCTACTGTATAAGACTTCTGCATTTTCAGTATTGTTGAACTCTCGGTCCTACACTCAAGAGTGTGTGGCCGACCAGCTTCCTTATTGCAATTCTTATTAATAAAAATGACTGTTTGAAGAAATGACAATACGTCTCTCTCACTTGTTAGAATTTCCATGACAAGACATATAGAAAGGGAGGCAGACAGGCGGAGTGGAGAGATGGTTGTGATTGAAACAGTGGCGACCCGTCATTCAGGGCTGTTGGGGCAGAGCCCCACCTGTTTTGAGACCCATATTTTTTGCACAAAAATATATGTATATATATATATATATATTTTTTTTTTTGGGGGGGGGGGGCTTGCCTGTTTTGCATGTTATTTTGGCATTAATACATGTTACATATCAGTTTGTAAACAATGTAAAAAATATATATATACGTATCATTGAACTAAAAAAGCAGCATACAAACAGGAAGCTCCAAAATGCCTGTGTTTCAGCCTAGCTCAGTGCTTTCTGTGGTGTGGGGCAGGCCAGCAGAAAATAGGAGCATTGCACCGTGATTGGCTCAGCATTGCACCGTGATTGTCTCAGTGTTCTGTCACTCATGGCCCTCTATGTCACCTGCCTTTAGTAAGGGGAGACATCAAGAAAGTGAGCCCTCCTGTGTCCTGCCATAGACTTAGATTAGAAGTCCCCTTCCAAGAAGTCTCAAGGTCATCGGCCACAACAATGACGTCAAATCACGTTATATGTACAGTAGCTTTGATTGGAATTTTCATGTCAACATCTTACTTTCATAATCTTAGCTAGCAGTCATCATCATGATTCATGAATCAAGTCTACTGACAAATCCTTTTTAATCCTTATCATATGAAGAGAAATAATGAATAGAAAATACAGATAAAACGTATCGGTGCTCATCGGTCTTTGGACATAAACATTACACAACAATTTGGAGATCGCAAATTCAACAATGAGTGGTTTGAAAGGACTCGGTAATAGTGGCTAACTGCAAGCATTGCAACTGGGAAAATACATTTTCAACGGTCATTCAACTTGGAATTGTAAATCCGGCATCTTTCTCTTTGATTACAAAATTTGCCCACGAAGGACTGCCGCGCAACTTTCCTGTTCAAACACATCACAACAACCGAGTCCTAAAATGTCTTATGCTGCTTCATAAACTACGTTTGTGGGCACCATTTGTCAACGTTATAGTGCATTTAATATTTTGTTTTGTGTTGTTTTGTGGCTTTGCTGGCGTGCATCAAAACAAAAAATGGGTTTGCCCCACCAAGATTTACATGCAAAAATTGCCACTAGACTGAAAAAAAACTGAATTTCAACCTGATATTTTCTACTGTTTTTATTTGTCGGGTTTAGGCCTAAGTATTTTTAATCAATAGTCATATCACCTCCAACCTACCTGTCACCTTAGACCCACTCCAATTTGCTTACCGCCCAATAGGTCCACAGACGAAGCAATCGCCATCACACTGCTCACTGGCCTATCCCATCTGGACAAGAGGAATACCTATGTAAGAATGTTGTTCATCAACGACAGCTCAGCATTTAACACCATAGTACCCTCCAAACTCATCATTAAGCTTGAGACCCTGGGTCTCGACACCGCCCTGTGCAACTGGGTCCTGGACTTCCTGACAGGCCGCCCCCAGGTGATGAATATAGGAAACAACATCTCCACTCCGCTGATCCTCAACACTGGGGACCCACAAGGGTGAGTTCTCAGCCCTCTCCTGTACTCCCTGTTTACCCATGACTGCATGGCCGTGCACTCTTCCAACTCAATCATCAGGTTTGCAGACGACAATACAGTGGTAGGCTTGATTACCAACAATGACGAGACGGCCTACAGGGAGTAGATGAGGGCCCTCGGAGTGTGGTGTCAGGAAATAACCTCTCACTCCATGTCAGCAAAACAAAAGAGATGATTGTGGACTTCAGGAAACGGGAGCACCCCCATCCACATCGACGGGACAGAAGTGGAGAAGGTGGAAGGTTTTAAGTCCCTGTGTGTACATATCACCGACAAACTGATATGGTCCACACACACAGACAGTGTGGTAAATAAGGCACAACAGCGCCTCTTCAACTCCAGGAGGCTGAAGAAATGTGGCTTGTCACAGAAAACCCTCACTAACTTTTACAGGTGCACAATTGAGAGCATCCTGTCGGACTGTATCACCGCCTGGTACAGCAGCTGCACCGCCCACAACCGCAGGGCTATCCAGAGGGTGGTGCGGTCTGCACAACACATCACCGGTGGCAAACTACTTGCCCTCCAGGACACCTACAAGCACCGATGACACAGGAAGGCAAAAAAGATAATCAAGGACACTAACCACCCGAGCCACTACCTGTTCACCCCACTTCCATCCAGAAGGCGAAGTCAGTACAGGTGCATCAGAGCTGGGACAGAGAGATTGAAAACAGCTTCAATCTCAAGGCCATCAGATTGTTAAACAGCCACCATTAGCACAGAAAGGCGGCTGCCTACCTACAGACTTGATATCATTGGCCACTTTAATAAATGGAACACTAGTCACTTTAAGAATGTTTCCATATCTCGCATTACTCATCTCATATGTTTATATTGTATCCTTCACTATCTATTCTTTACTATCTATTACATCTTAGCTGCTCTGTCACTGCTCATCCATATATTTTATACTTATTCTCATCCCATTCCTTTACTAGATTGTGTGTATTACGTTTTGTTGTGGAATTTGCTAGATATTAGGTTTTGTTGTGGAATTTGTTAGATATTAGGTTTCATTGTGGAATTGTTAGATATTACCTGCTAGATACTGCTGCACTGTCAGATCTAGAAGCTGAAGCATTTCGCTACACTCGCAATAACATCTGCTAACCATGTGCATGTGATCTAGAAGAAAAAGAAACGCACGCCTATTGTGCATGTGACCAAGAATTATTTTGGGGGATTATAAAGATTTTTTTTCCATGTGTTCCAGTACCTCAGAGCCCCCTCTCATGCTGATTTTGTGTTCCGGCACCTCCAGATTTACAAATGAAGCACTTGTATTACCTCTTCAGAACCCTGTCAGTCATTGTATCTAGAGCACTGTATAGGAATTTCAGAGGGGTTACTTTTATTGAGCCCCATGTCGCAGTTCAGCTGGTGGATAGGCAGACTATAGCTTTAAGCCATTGATATTTGGCTGAATTATTCCCCAGAGAAGCAGAAGAATAATAGCCATTAATGACCAATGGAACAAGAAAGCTATTTGTTCTTGTAACATATACGATAGGAGTCAGGAAGCAGGTGCAGAAGGTAAGTTTAACAATGAGAATAAGCAGATAAACAAATCAGGAGACGCATACTGAATGTGAACAAAACCAATACTGCCTGAAGACTGAGACTACTGAGGGCTAAATAAATGGGAAGCAATCAAGGTAATGATGGAGTCCAGGTGTGCATAATGATGGGGAGCAGATGTGCGTAATGATGGTTGCCAGTTGTGCGTAATGTGGGTTGCCAGGAGTGGTGGTTAGTTGACCAGTGACGTTGAGCGCCGGAGAGAGGGAACGGGAGTAGATGTGACAGTACACCCCCCAACACGTGGCTCCAGCAGCAGGACGATGTCGCCAGGAGGACAGCCCTGAGGGCGAGGATCAGGCCAGTCTGGACGGGGTAGATGAAAATCCCGGACAATGTTGGGGACCAGGATGTCGGCCACCGGAACCCAAAAGCACACCTCTGGACAGTACCCCTCCCAGTCCACCAGGTACTGAAGCTGACTCCCATGATGTCAGGAGAGAACCACCGGCATAAGGAGGGAAACATGAAAATAGGGTGAGCTCTGGTAGTTGGTAAGTTACCTCATTAACCCTCTGGAGGACCTTGAAGGGCCCCACAAACTGGGAGCTCAGCTTCCGGCAGGGCAGGCGGAGCAGGAGGTTCCTGATGGAGAGACATATATTTTTTTATTTCACCTTTATTTCAGATAGGCCATTTGAGAACAAGTTCTCATTCACAACTGCGACCTGTCCAAGATAAAGCAAAGTAGTCCGACAAAAACAACACAGAGTTACACATAAACAAACGTACAGTCAATAACAGAAAAAAGAAAAATATACAGTGTGTGCAAATGTAGTAAGATTAGGGAAGTATGGCAATAAATAGGCCATAGTGGCAAAATAATTACAACTTAGCATTAACACTGGAGTGATAGATGTGCAGATGATGATGTGCAAGTAGAGGTACTGGGGTGCAAAAGAGCAAAAATAAATAGCAATATGGGATGAGGTAGTTGGGTGGGCATTTTACAGATGGGCTGTATACAGGTGCTGTGATCGGTAAGCTGCTCTGACAGCTGATGCTTAAATTTAGTGAGGGAGATATGTCTCCAGCTTCAGTGATTTTTGCAATTTGTTTCAGTCATTGGCAGCAGAACTGGAAGGAAAGGCAGCCAAAGGAAGAGTTGGCTTTGGGGATGACCAGTGAAATATACCTGCTGGAGCGCGTGCTAAGGGTGGGTGTTGTTATCGTGACCAGTGAGCTGAGATAAGGCGGGGCTTTACCTAGCAAAGACTTATAGATGACCTGGAGCCAGTTGGTTTGGCAACGAATATGAAGCGAGGGCCAGCCAACAAGAGCATACAGATTGCAGTGGTGGGTAGAATATGGGGCTTTGGTGACAAAGAGGATGGCACTGTGATAGGCTACATCTAATTTTCTGAGTAAGATGTGATCACCAGGATAGAAAACGGGAACCTCACTGTGGTGGCGGTCTGCCTGATCCTTCTGATGCTGCGCTGGCACCTCACATGGGTGGTGTCCACACCTCTTCTGTGCTTCGGAACAACTCGTTCACTGCAGGGGCCTCGGTCTGGCTCAGAGTCCAAAGAGCCAGGGACGGCTGATATACCAGGACGCACTGGAAGGGAGTCAGCCCGGTGGAGGAGTGACAAAGTGAGTTCTGGTTTATTCCACCCAGGGAAGAAACCAGGCCCACTCCCCATGCCGGTCCTGGGAGTGACTCCTTGGGAACCTTCCCAGCTCCTGGTTGGTCCTCTTCATCTGCCCATTGGACTGAGGCCGGTACCCGGATTTGAGGCTGACCTTGGCCCCCAGCTTCTCCACAGATTCTTTAAATCCTGCCATTTTATCCCTCTCTCTGGTCTACCTACCGCTCTCCAGGTCGCTGAGACGCTATTCTTGCAGGTCTTACTGCACTATGGCCTTCCCGGAGGACATTGTTTCCGACCGTGGTCCCCAATTCACGTCGCAGGTCTGGAAAGCCTTTAGGAGAAACTAGGGGCCAAGGTCAGCCTCAAGGTCAGCACCACAGGTCCCAAAGTGGTGTGGCGAAAAAAAGATTCTCGGGCCCGTGGTTTTTCCTGGTCTTGTAACATAACCGGGTAAAATTCCGGACCTTACACAGTATGACATGATTAATCTGTTGTAAAAAGGTTTAGTATGTGCTATGATGGGACCAGAGCTTTTCTAATCAGGTCTCATGGTTAAAAAAAATAACTCCTGGCCTTGGAGCAACCTTGTACTTGTTCATATGAAAGAGAAAGCAACAAGATTTTACAATAAAACTCACAGGGCTGAGCTTGCTTTATGCAAGTTTGCATAGTGTACTCACAGTCTATGTCCATTGATAATTCCAGTTAATAATTTTAGATTGGAAAAGTCTAGGTAGTCTTGTCAGCCCAAGTTTGAATATAAACCAAATATAAATATACAATGTTACCCATTTGTTTACCAGAGGGACAGGGCGCATAGTAGACTAGCTAGACTAGCCTGCTGTTGTTACAGTTGATCAGACTGAAAAATAGTCTTGTTTCCAAACAATACAGATCGCTAATGTTTAGGTGTATAGGCTCATTAGGCTGCTACATTTATGCAAGAGTTATTGCTTGTGTCTGTCAAGAGTGGTGTTATCATGAGGTTAAATAAATACCAAAGGAAAGTGGAGGGCGCGCCTTGAGCGTTGTACCCGCCCCGCGTGACATGTGATTTCTTTGAATCTGATTGGTCATGACAGGCAATGAGCCTGCAACAGCACTCTGAAGTGAAGGAGTGAGGCAAATCGAAAAACATAACTTTGCCACTTTTTAAAACATTTTGCATCAATATATTTTATTAAACTAGATCAAAAGTGCTGTGGCTGATTGAAAAGTGCTGTGTCAAATGCCGCCTCGCCAAACGTTTTAGGGCGGGCCTGATGAGAAGAAGCTGTGGTATGTTCTATAAAACTGTGGAAGAACATCACTCCTTAAAGCTACAGTCTGCAATTAAAAAACAACAAAGTGGCCACCCTAACCACTTATTTTAGTATACCGCTGAGGGATAGGGATAGGGAAAGGGAAAAGTTGGCTAACCCCTTTCAAATGAATGAACAGAGCACCAAAAATGTATCTACCAATCCCAGACTGTAGCTTTAATTGTGACAGTCTTATAATAAGGACATTCACCAGCTGATACAAGCTATATTCATATGGCTTCAGATCAAAACGACCTGATGTGATCCTCAAAGATAGAAATTAAAAAGTAAAGGCCTAGCAACCTTACCCAGTCTGTTTGAGCTTTCCGTCAACGTCATTGCATTTTGGTACTCCGGAAGTACATTCATTTCCTGCGTTTGCCTTGCAGCATTGTGTTGCAGAGGCAGTGTCAGTGCGTTCTATGTTCTGTGTGGTGTGATTTATCCAACATATGCATCAAATAGTTTTACGGAGACTTGACAGAAACAGTAGCAAAAGGTGATTGTGGAACTTCTGTTGCACACATATCCACAGAAAATGTTGGGTTACATAATGAAAAAAGTTTTACTGCAATTCTTTTTACACGGCATTGATGTATTGATGCTATCGGTCTGATCGAAGTGTTAGCCAACTCCTCTCTCTGGTTGTTAATTCTATTCATATGGTATGATAACAAAAACAGTAGTAGGATGAGGCTTGTATGCTGCAACCTGGACTCAGGGGTAGGCGTAACTATGAGACCAGGCTGGTATACTGCAACCTGGACTCAGAGGTAGGCGTAACTATGAGACCTGGCTGAAAAAAAAGATGCCAATTGTCGTGTCTTTGGCATCATTAAAACTGAAGACTTATTTATCAAATAACTCTCTGTAATTATTATTACGCAATTAAACTGATTAATCATGTAACTGCAATTAACTAGGAAGTCGGGGCACCAAGGAAAATATTCAGATTACAAAGTTATAATTTTCCTAATATAACTTTCAGATATTTGAATAACTGATCACTTAGTCTTTGAATTAATGAATTATTATTTACCTCACGTTAGTCTCATTCCAAACATCGTAAACTGTTGGTTATCTGCACAAACCCAGTCTTCACTATGAGTCATCCATACATCAATTGTATTAAAATCATTTATTTACTAACTAAGTAATTCACAGAAATGCATAAACAAACAGTAGATAGTAACAAGGAAATGATAACGGAGTTCCCCTAGTGGGATAAACAGGTATCGCGGCTTGGAGGACAAAAAGTGAAGTGGGGGTCAACTGAGATGAGACACTACAAAGTTGATAATTATAACAATTTAAATGCTAATCCTTTGCACATGAACACTCACTCAATCGGGAACAATTGCAATCAATCAATATATTTACGCTCAGTGTGTCGTCGGGATCTCTGTTGAAAAGTTTGTTTCTGTTGGAGAGTTTGTCCGCCCTCTCTCTGTCGTGGTTAGTATGGATAGTTCAGAGTGACATTCATTCATGTCGTTATAGAATTGATGTTTCGGCGGTTCTCGGTCTTTGCGTTCAATGATATCGAATTCCTAGCTGCAGACTAGTAATTAATATCAAAGACTTGTTCTATTCTGTTGTGATCGATAGTCTAAGAGTTTAACCACGTGGTATGGTTAAAAGATTCAGCCATCTACTCAAACCTTAAGCTCGGTCTCCTCTCAAACCTTGGCCCTCTCGTTATTGAGGTAAGCTGGTCTCAACCTTAGTCCTCTCGTAATTGAGAGAAACATGGTCTGGTGATAGAAAACCCTGGTGGGGGTTTTATTCGGAAGAGCAGAAAAGGGTCTGTCCCAGGACGCCAGACCATAACTATGTTCATGGGCGGTTTAGTTAAACTCCAAAGGGAATTGGAGTTTCCTTCATTGTTAAACAGTCCAAAATCACATTACACAATTTCACAAACAGTATCATCCTCACTCATTCATCTAATACAACAATTAGATTAAGGCTCATATATGAGGCTATTATATATGGCCGTATTGTCTCCCATGAGTTTCACAAAATTGTACCAAATGGACCAGTAAGTAGCTGGATTCTTCACCGATCTTTTATACCTTCTCCAGAACATAAATGTTGTTGGGTTCTCCAGTTCTGTGAGGTGGAAGAAATTCCTTAATTATCTCAATTAAACTCACCCTCTTTATTAACTGTGGCCATGAGGAGATAATCTCCTCCAGGAATTTACGACGCTGTACCCAAAGAGGGCAACGTCATGACACTATGCTACAGGCGGTTATATTGGTCCGATAATACAGGACTAGTAAAGGCCCAGTGCACTACTTTTGTGAAGATAATAATTATTATAATATTTTGCTTTTTTTAATTATGTATTTTTGTATTCATATTTTTCAAAGGGTGCTGCACCCCTACTTCCCACGGCTATGGTTAGGAGGGAGGTAGTGTCCAGACCACCCTCTCATGGACATTAATTAGACTAAGGAACAGTAGCAACAGACCAGGGCCTGGTTTCCCACAAGCATTTCTCTCTCTCTTTTTATTTTCTATTCACCCTCTTAAAATGTTACTCTCTAACCAAGGCTTGTTCTCTTTCTCTTTAACCAAGGCATGTTGTCGTTCTCTCTAACCAAGGCATGTTGTCTTTCTCTTTAACCAAGGCATGTTGTCTTTCTCTTTAACCAAGGCATGTTGTCTTTCTCTCTAACCAAGGCATGTTCTCTTTCTCTCTAACCAAGGCATGTTGTCTTTCTCTTTAACCAAGGCATGTTGTCTTTCTCTCTAACCAAGGCATGTTGTCTTTCTCTTTAACCAAGGCATGTTGTCTTTCTCTTTAACCAAGGCATGTTGTCTTTCTCTCTATCCCTTATATTCTTTATCATTCTATCCCTTTCTTTAATCTTTATTTTCCTCGTTCTCTCATTCCTCCTGTTTATCTCTGTATCTCTACATTTAGTACTCTGTGAATACTCCCATATTCCCCCTCACATACTGAGAGGGAGATAGATAGGGCCGTTATGGACGAGCCTCCACCACTTCAGAGTCAGTCTATTCTCTCCTCCGTCCCCAGCCGATCTTCTTCTCTTCTCTATTTTCTCTCCTTTCTGCATTTCTGATGTCGGGCATACTAATTCTAAAAATAATAAAACCTTATCATGAAAATTGGGAGATACAAAAATTCATTAGCAGGCAGCTTGCTAATAACAAGAGAGGAGTTGATAATTATAATAAAGGACACCTAATCAGTTGAACAACTGAATTGTGTCTTTCAAATTTAACACAACCCCTCTGACTCAGAGAGGTGCAGGGAGCAGCCATAATCAACCATCCACGTCTTTGGCCCCTGGGGAACACAGAGTTAACTTCCTTGCTCAAGGGCAGAAAGACAGATTTCAACTTTAAGTTCTTGGATTCGATCCAGCAACCTTTCGGTTACCACTAGACTACCTGCTGCCTGGTGGAGAGAGGAGAGAGGAGGGAGAGAACAGGGAATATTTCCAGAGGCTGAGCATGGCTTGTTGCCATGTGACCTCTGTGTCAAAGGATCAAATGAGCCGGGTTCAGTTTTTTCTCTTTCGAAAAAATTTCATTTTTACAAATGAATTAAAAACTAAAAGCTGAAATATCTTCAAGTATTCAACACCTTTTCTTATAGATAAGTGGGTGGGGTTAAATCCTTCCTGTTTGGCCCTGTCCGGGGGTATCATCGGATGGGGCAACAGTGTCTCCTGACTCCTCCTGTCTCAGCCTCCAGTATTTATGCTGCAGTAGTTTGTGTCGAGGGGCTGGGGTCAGTTTGTTATATCTGGAGTACTTCTCCTGTCTTATCCGGTGTCCTGTGTGAACTTAAGTATGCTCTCTCTAATTCTCTCTTTCTTTCTCTCTCTCGGAGGACCTGAGCCCTAGGACCATGCCTCGGGACTACCTGGCATGATGACATCTTGCTGTCCCCAGTGCACCTGGCCATGCTGCTGCTCCAGTTTCAACTGTTCTACCTGCAGCTATGGAACCCTGACCTGTTCACCGGGTGTGCTATCTGTCCCAGACCTGCTGTTTTCAACTCTCTAGAGACAGCAGGAGCGGTAGAGATACTCTTAATGATCGGCTATGAAAAGCCAACTGACATTTACTCCTGAGGTGCTGATTTATGAACATTTGAACATATTGGTCATGTTCTGTTATAATCTCCACCCTGCACAGCCAGAAGAGGACTGGCCACCCCTCATAGCCTGGTTCCTCTCTAGTTTTCGGCCTTTCTAGGGAGTTTTTCCTAGCCACCGTGCTTCTACACCTGCATTGCTTGCTGTTTGGGGTTTTAGGCTGGGTTTCTGTACAGCACTTTGAGATATCAGCTGATGTAAGAAGGGCTATATAAATACATTTGATTTGATAAGTGAATGAGTAAATATTTGCTAAACAAGTCACCTAATAAGTTGCATGGACTCACTCTGAGTACACTAATAGTGTTTCCCTTATCTCTCTACCCCACACATACAATTGTCTCTAACATCCCTAAGTCGAGTAGTGTATTTCAAACACTGATTCAACCACTAAGGCCAGGGAGGTTTCCCAATGCATAGGGTGAAAAAATTCAACTTTGGATGGTGTATCAATTCCCCCCTTCACTACAAAGATACAGGCGTCCTTCCTAACTCAGTTGCCCGGAGAGGAAGGAAACCGCTCAGGGATTTCACCATTAGGCCAATGGTGACCTTAAAACAGTTGTAGTTACTCCACAATACTAGCCCAATTGACAGAGTGAAAAGGAAGCCTGTACAGGATAAAAAATATTCCAAAACATGCATCCTGTTTGCAACAAGGCACTAAAGTAAATCTGAAAAAAATTGGGGCCTGAATAAGAAGTGTTATGTTTGGGGCAAATCCAATACAGCCCATTACTGAGTACCACTCCTCCTATTTTCAAGCATAGTGGTGGCTGCATCGTGTTATGGGTATGCTTGCAATCATTAAGGACTTGGGAGTTATTCAGGATAAAAAATAAATGGACTGGAGCTAAGCACAGGCAAAATCCTAGAGGAAAACCTGGTTCAGTCTGCATTCCACTAGACACTGATATCACAGTCATTGTTACATGAAGAAGTGGACCAAAGCACAGCGTGGGAAGTGTTCATGATTTATTAATAGAACTGAACAACAACAAAGAGAACAAACCCGAAACAGTTCTGTCTGGTGCAGACACAAAAACAGAAAACAACTACCCACAAAACACAGGTGGGAAAAGGCTACCTAAATATGGTTCTCAATCAGAGACAACGATAGACAGCTGCCTCTGATTGAGAACCACACCCGGCCAAACACACAGAAATAGAAAACATAGAATGCCCACCCCAACATATGCCCTGACCAAACAAAAAGAGACATAAAAAGGATCTCTAAGGTCAGGGCGTGACAACTGAGAGATGAATTCCACTTTCAGCAGAACAATAACCTGAAACACAAGGGTAAATCTAAACTGGAGTTGCTTATCAAGAAGACAATGAATGCTCCTGAATGGCCGAGTTCCAGTTTTGACTAACATCTACTTGAAAATCTATGGCAAGACCTGAAAATGGATGTCTAGAAATGATCAACAACCGATTTGACAGAATTGTTTTTATTTTTAGAAAGAATAATGAGCAAATGTTGCACAATCCAGGTGTGGAAAGCTTTAATAGACTTACCCAGAAAGACACAGCTGTAATTGCTGCCAAAGGCGCTTCTACAAAGTATTGACTCAGGGGTGTAAATAATGATGTACAGTAAATTAGATATTTCTGTATTTTATTTTCAATAGATTAGCAAAAATTTCTAAAAACATGTTTTCACTTGGTATTGTGTGTTTATTTTTTTGAATGCATTTTGAATTCAGGCTGTAACAAAACATGTAGAGTAAGTCAAGAGGTATGAATACTTTCTGAAGGCAGTATGTGTGTAGGGCAGCCCCCGAAGAGACTATTCTTATCAACTGCATGCAAGAATGTCCTCTGTGTTGTCTCAGGAATTCAGCATTCCATGTGTTGATCTTGCCAACCCTCATTGTCACGCCTCTGGGAAACAGAGGTTCTGTTGTTATTACACCATGTAGGTCTGATATCTGATTGGAGCTTAACTTTACAGTAATACTATAGGTCAACAACTCAGATTTTGAATCAAAACCACTCAACTTCGAGTTCCTAAGCAAATTTGCAGAATTTTTGTGTGTGTTATTTCTTCTTGCTTCTATATCCTAAGCATCTTTTTGTGTGTGTGTTATTTCTGACATTATTAGCCCAGAACGCTTTTTGTGTTATTACATACAGCCAGAAATAACTTTTGGATATCAGAGCAGCGGTAACTCACCAGCATTATGACCAGCAATACGACTTTCCTGAATTCGATCCTTTGTTCGTACCCCCCAGGGCAACTGAACTTATTCCAGAGGCTGCTCCAAAAGGCTGCCGGGCACACCGTCCACCACTTCAGAGTATATTACTGGCTAGTGTTCAGTCTCTGGACAATAAAGTATATGAGCTCAGGGAGAGGATCTCCTTCCAGAGAGACATCAGGGACTGGAACATACTCTGTTTCACATAGTCATGGCTCTCTCCGAATATACTGTCCCCGTTCATTCAAGCAGCTGGGTTCTCAGTACATCGCACAGACAAGAACTCTCCGGAAAGAAGAAAGGCGTTTATATGATTAACCTCTCTAGGGTACGTGGGACGGTAGCGTCCCACCTGTCAACTGCCAGTGAAACTGGAGGGCGCCAAATTCAAAACAACAGAAATCCCAAAATTAAAATGTATTTCGTATTGGGGTTTGTTGTATTTGGGATCGCGGCTGATTAGGGGTGTGTCTAGTTAGGTTTGGGCTGCCTGAGGCGGTTCTCGATCAGTCAGGTGTTTCTTGTTGTCTCTGTTCGGGAACCGTATTTAGGTAACCTGAGTTTCACTTTGTATTTCGTGGGTGATTGTTCCTGTCTCTGTGTAGTGTCACCAGATAGGCTGTAATAAGTTGCACGTTCCGTTTGTTGTTTTTGTATTTATTCGTTATTTCATGTACCGTCACTTTTTCCATTAAAAACATGAGTAACCACCACGCTGCATTTCGGTCCGACTCTCTTTCAACAAACGAAGAACGCCGTTACAACACCATTTTAAAGATACACTTGTTGTAAATCCAGCCATAGTGTCCGATTTCAAAAAGGCTTTACGACGAAAGCAAACCAAACTATTATTTTAGGTCAGAGCTAAGTCACAGAAAAACACAGCCATTTTTCCAGCCAAAGAGAGGAGTCATATAGATAATATGAATCACTAAACTTTGATGATCTTCATCAGATGACACTCATAGGACTTCATATTACACAATACATGTATGTTTGGTTCGGTAAAGTTAATATTTAGTCATTGAACATAAGAATTTGTTCTTAACTGACTTGCCTACTAAAATAAATGTAAAATAAATAAAAATAAAAAAAATACATTGTGGGGAAGAATCTAGAGCAGGGTTCCCGAACTGGGGGCCAGCGGGCTGAAATTTTATTTGTCCCCCCAAGTTTGCCGAGAAAAAAAAAGAAAGAAAATCAGCTCCAAGTTATTTTAATTAGGGAAATCTGTTCCCAAGTATTTCCACTCATAGTGGAGAGACATGTGATCATATACAAATGTAAGTAAGGTTTGAAATTATTATGTTTTAGTCAAACATTATATCTGTTTGTGCTTCCTGTGTCAATTTGCAGTCTACAAATTATTAGTAATTATGTTCCGGCCCCGCCGACCATCCGCTACTGAATCTAGTTGATGATTCCTGATCTAGAGTAATGGGGGGAAACTGTGTTGTCTTAAGTTGTCCTTTGTAGAACACATCACTGTGGAGACAAAGACATGGCTCTTTCAGAATGACTTGGTGAGCTTGGAAATACCCTACAGTCAATGGTTTAATGCAACCGCTGAGTCAGATTTCAATAAAACTTTATGGAAAAAGCATAATCTGAGAACGGCGCTCAGAACCCATAAGAGCCAGAGGATTATCCGCCATTTTGGAGTCAACAGAAGTTAGAAATTACACCATAAATATTCACTTACCTTTGATGATCTTCATCAGAAGGCACTTCCAGAAATCCCAGTTCGACAATAAATGACTGATTTGTTCCATAAAGTCCATCATTTATGTCCAAATAGCAACTTGTTGTTAGCGTGTTCAGCCCAGTAATCCATCTTCATGAGGCGCAGGCACTTCGTCCAGGCAAAAACTCGAAAAGTTCCATTACAGTCCTTTAGAAACATGTCAAACGATGTATAGAATCAATCTTTAGGATGTTTTTAACATAAAACCTCAATAATGTTCCAACAGGAGAACTCCTTTGTCTGAAGAAAAAGCACGGGAACGGGAGGTAACTCTTTCGGGAGCGCGCGTCATGAGACCAAGGCACTCTGCCAGACCACTGACTCAAAGAGGTCTCATGAGCCCATCCTTTATAGTAGAATCGTCATCCGAGTTTCTAAAGATGGTTGACATCTAGTGGAAGCCGTAGGAAGTGCAACTTAATCTACTAATAATATGCATATATTAGCATCTGGGACAGAGTAGGAGGCAGTTCACTCTGGGCACGCTATTCATCCAAAAGTGAAAATGCTGCCCCATTTCCCAAAAGAGTTATTAACTGAAAGGACATTCAAAAATGCCTAGTAAGACATCTAAAACAGAAAGATGAAGCCATTGAGAAGTTATCATTGCATGTGAGTCTTGTTCTTTAAGTTGAAGTAAGTAAGTAAGGCTTGTCTGAACCAGAATGGCCCATAGAGCAAGAGCCTTTTTCCTGTTTCGGTAAACGTGAGGCAGCTTGATGTACTGAAAAGGACACTAGTCTATTTAGGCCCAATCCAGTACCAAGCAGAGAGGTATCATGACCCAAATTTAGACTTTGTCATGACAACTGGTTGTTGGACCACCAACCTTCCAAACACAGGGCAGACACTCTCACCACAAGGCCACTGGTCTGGTTTCTTCTTTTAGTGTCTACCCCTAAAGAGACCCACAGACATATTTTATGCATTCTTTCATAAATATTTATTTTCGAACATTACTATGTTGACTAAACAGGTCGAAGTTCCACTGAATGATGTGATCTGACCTACTCATGTCACATTTCCATTTGCAGAGCTCACACTGTGGATGCATTCCCATGGAATTTGTTTATACATTCTGGTCTCCCGAGTGGCGCAGTGGTTTAAGACACTACAGACACCCTGGTTTGATTCCAGGCTGTATCACAACTGGCTGTGATTGCAAGTCCCATACGGCAGCGCACAATTGGCCCAGCGTTGTCTGGGTTTGGCCGAGTAGGCTGTCAATGTAAACAAGTATAAATGCAGTATAAATGGCAGTGGCTCTTAGGCCTATTTCAAATGAGCTAGTTGAGTTTCCATACATTAGGCCTCCCGGGTGGCGCAGTGGTCTTGCTGTGCCACCAGAGATTCTAGGTTGGAGCCCAGGCTCTGTCGCAGCCGGCCGCGATCGGGAGGTCCATGGGGCGACGCACACAGCGTCGTCCGGGTTAGGGAGGGTTTGGCCGGCAAGGATATCCTTGTCTCATCGCGCACTAGCGACTCCTGTGGCGGGCCGGGCGCAGTGCATGCTGACCAGGTCACCAGGTGTACGGTGTTTCCTCCGACACATTGGTGCGGCTGGCTTCCGGGTTGGAGGTGCGTTGTGTCAAGAAGCAGTGCGGCTAGGTTGGGTTGTGTTTCGGAGGACGCATGGCTCTCAACCTTCACCTCTCCCAAGTCCGTACGGGAGTTGCAGCGATGAGACAAGACTGTAACTAAAAAAAATACCCATTCATTTTCACTGTTCCATGCTGGGATAGGAACTACATATTAACAGGGAACCATCCCCATGACAACAAAACTAGTTACAGCCGGCCACTGGGACCATGGAGAGACAGTCAGAGACCTCTGGGTGAAATGTGTTGGCGGCTAACAGTGTAGGAAGCAGGCAGCATAACTACAATGGCACAGACAGAACAATTTAAACCTTAAACCACTCACACACATACACACACACAAACACACACATTTAAAAGTCATATTCTTAAAGAATCAATAGCTATAAATAATTAATTTTAAAGTAAAAAATGTGATGTACCAATTCCGGATTTCACCTTCAACAAGAAGGGTGACAATGCAGAAATAACAGAAAAAAACGGAAAACTTGAGCGTGCATAACTATTCACCCCCCAAGTTAATATTTTGTCGACACATTTTGCAGCAATTACAGCTGCAAGTCTCTTGGGGTATGTCCCTATAAGATTGGCACATCTAGCCACTGGGATTTTTACCCATTCTTCAAGGCAAAACTTATCCAGCTCCAAGTTGGATGGGTTCCGCTGGTGTACAGCAATCTTTAATTCATACCACAGATTCTCAATTGGATTGAGGTCTGGGCATTGACTAGGCTATTCCAAGGCATTTAAATGCTTCTCCTTAAACCACTCAAGTGTTGCTTTAGCAGTATAATTAGGGCCATTGTCCTGCTGGAAGGTGAATCTCTGTCCCACTCTCAGATCTCTGGAAGACTGAAACAGGTTTCACTCAAGAATTTCCCTGTATTTAGAACCATCCATTATTCCTCCAATTTTGACCAGTTTCCCAGTCCCTGCCGATTAAAAACATCCCCACAGCATTTCCTTGATGGCCAAAAAGCTCAATTTTAGTCTCATCTGACCAGAGTACCTTCTTCCATATGTTTGGGGAGTCTCCCACATGCCTTTTGGCAAACACCAAACATGTTTACTTCTTGTTTTCTTTAAGCAAAGGCTTTTTTTCTGGCCACTCTTCCGTAAAGCCCAGCTCTGTGGAGTGTACAGCTTAAAGTGGTCCTACATACAGATACTCCATCTCTGTGGAGCTTTGCAGTCCTTCAGGGTTTTCTTTGGTCTCTTTGTTGCCTCTCTGATTAATGCCCTCCTTGCCTGGTCTGTGAGTTTTGGTGGGTGGCCCTCTCTTGGCAGGTTGGTTGTGGTGCCATATTCTTTCCATTTTTTAATAATGGATTTAATGGTTCACTGTGGGATGTTCAAAGTTTCAGATATTTTTTTTATAACCCAACCCTGATCTGTACTTCTCCACAACTTTGTCCCTGACCTGTTTGGCGAGCTCCTTGGTCTTCATGGTGCCGCTTGCTTGGTGGTGCCCCTTGCTTAGTGGTGTTGCAGATTCTGGGGCCTTTCAGAACAGGTGTATATATACTGAGATCATGTGACACTTAGATTGCACCCAGGTGGACTTAATTTAACAAATTATGTGACTTCTGAAGGTAATTGGTTGCACCAGATCTTATTTAGGGGCTTCATAGTAAAGGGGGTGAATACATATGCACGCACCACTTTTCCGTTGTAATTTTTTTATTAAATTTTTTTAAACAAGTAATTTTTTTCATTTCACTTCACCAATTTGGACTATTTTTGTGTATGTCCATTACATGAAATCCAAATAATAATCCTTTTAAATTACAGATAGTGCAATAAAATGCAATAATGCAATAAAATAAGAAAAACGCCAAGGGGGATGAATACTTTTGCAAGGCACTAGGTCTGCATCCCAAATGCCACCCATATTCTCTATATAGTGCACTAGTTTGGACCAGAGACCAGGACCTGGTCAAAAAGATAGAGAACTGTATAGAGAACAAGGTGCCCTACAGAGGACAGCCTGCTCTCATACTGTGAGTTTTACTTGAAAAATGAAATGAACTTTTCCTTATAACACAATGTCAGGAATTCTCTAAAGCCAAGACTAATCCAGAAAATAGTTATAGTCATAATTCCTGCAGAGTACAGAGAGTGAACCCAACGTCAACGGAGAGAGGATGCATTAAACATCCCCCAGAGCCCCAGTCACCTGTCATATCCTAGGTCTGTGTTCCAAATGGCACCCTTTTCCCTATCTAGTGCATTACTTTCACACCCCTTGGATTTTTCCACATGTTGTTGTGTTCTTGCGTCGAGCCATCCCGGATCCGGGATCGTGAATACAGCCTCAAGCTCATTACCATAACGCAAAGTTAACTATTCATGAAAATCGCAAATGAAACGAAATTAATATGCTCGCTCTCAAGCTTAGCCTTTTGTTAACAACACTGTCATCTCAGATTTTCAAAATATGCTTCTCAACCATAGCAAAACAAGCATTTGTGTAACAGCTAGCGCAGCTAGCATAGCATTTAGCGTTAGCATCAGCAGGCAACATTTTCACAAAAAACAGAAAATCATTCAAATAAAATCATTTACCTTTGAAGAACTTCAGATGTTTTCAATGAGGAGACTCTCAGTTAGATAGCAAATGCTCAGTTTTTCCTGAAAGATTATTTGTTTAGGAGAAATCGCTCCGTTTGGTTCGTCACGTTTGGCTACCAAAAAAAATAAAAATAATCAGTCATCAAAACGCCAAACTATTTTCCAAATTAACTCCATAATATCGACTGAAACATGGTAAACGTTGTTTAGAATCAATCCTTAAGGTGTTTTTCACATATCTCTTCATGATATATCGTTCGTTGAAAGCCTCCTCTCTCCTCTCAATCACTGGATGACTGCGTGCAGCTTGTAGATTACGCACCAATTTAGACAAAGGACACCGGGCGGACCCCTGGTAAATGTAGTCTCTTATGGCCAATCTTCCAATGATATGCCTACAAATACGTCACAATGCTGCAGACACCTTGGAGAAACGATAGAAAGGGCAGGCTCATTCCCGGCGCATTCACAGCCATATAAGGAGACAATGGAAAACAGAGCCTCAAAAATTCAGCCCATTTCCTGGTTGAAGTTTCATCTTGGTTTCGCCTGTAGCATGAGTTCTGTGGCACTCACAGATAATATCTTTGCAGTTTTGGAAACGTTAGAGTGTTTTCCTTCCAAAATTATATGCATAGTCGAGCATCTTTTCATGACAAAATATTGCGCTTAAAACGGGAACGTTGAAGTGGAATCATGTTTGTAAAAATGTTCTTCAAAAATGTATAAAAAATTTAAAGCTGAAATGTCTTGAGTCAATAAGTATTCAATCCCTTAGTTACGGCAAGCCTTAATAAGTTCAGGAGTAAACATTTGCTTAACAAGTCACCTAAGTTGCATGGACTCACTCTGTGTGCAATAACAGTGTTTAACATGATTTTTCAATGACTACCTCATCTCTGTACCCCACACGTACAATTACCTGAAGGGTCCCTCAGTCGAGCAGCGAATTTCAAACACTGAATCAACCACAAAGACCAGGGAGGTTTTCCAATGACTTACAAAGAAGGGCACCTATTGGTAGATGGGTAAAAATAAAAAAGCTGACATTGAATATCTGTTTGAGCATGGTGAAGTTATTAATTACACTTTAGATGGTGTATCAATACACACAGTCAGTACAAAGATACAGAAACAAATATTCTAAGACATGCTTCCAAGGCACTAAAGTAATACTGCAACAAATGTGGCAAAGCAATAACTGTTTGTCCTGAATACAAAGTGTTATGTTCAGGGCAAATCCAATACAACTCATTACTGACTACCACTCTCCATATTTTAAAGCATAGTGGTGACCGCATCATGTTATGGGTATGCTTGTAATTATTAAGGATTGGGAAGTTTTTCATGTAAAAGAAAAAGAAAGAAACATAACGGAGGTAAGCACAGGCAGAATCATAAAGGAAAACCTATTTCAGTCTGCTTTCCATCTGACACTGGGAGATGAATTCACCTTTCAGCAGGACAATAACCTATAACACAAGGCTAAATCTACACTGGAGTTGCTTACCAAGAAGACAGTCAATGTGGCCGAGTTACAGTTTTGACTTAAAATCTACTTGACAATCTATGGGAAGACCTGAAAATGGTTGTCTAGCAATGATCAACAACCAATTTGACAGAGCTTGAGGAATGTTGAAAATAATAATTGGCAAATGTTGCACAATCAATGTTTGGAAAGCTCTTAGAGACTTACCCAAAAAGACAAAGGTTATTCTACAAAGTATTACCCCAACGGTGGGAATACTTATGTAAATTAGATATTTCTGTATTACATTTTCAATAAATGTGCAAAAAAGATTAAAACGTGTTTTCACTTTGTCATTATGGGGTGTTGTGTGTAAATGGCTGAGGAAAAACATATATTCAATTCATTTTGAATTCAGGCTGTAACACAACAAAATGTGGAATAAGCAAATGGCTATGAATAATTTCTATAGGGAATTGGGTGCAATTTGGGATGGAGCCTATATGTAATCTCTACCCCAGCCCAAGATAGAGTATACTCTTTCTGAAGGGGAACATGTCATTAGCGCTCAGTATTTCTGTTGTCACAGTAAATAACATGGAACCTAGCTAATAAAGTTCAGGGTGAGATTGAAGTTGGCCAAGCTTTGTGAGGTAAATGAAATGGCAACTCACAGAGGCCTCAAGAGATTAGAGTGAGTTGAGTTGTAGTGAGTTATTACTAAATCATTGAGAACAGATAGTAGAGATGTGGAGAAACAAAGCTGCTTGGACAGATATAAAACAGAAAGGTTATCTAAACCGTAGACATGCAACAATATTGTTCCAGTTCAACCCGAGGATGAAACTCTGTTAACAGATTAACAGTCAGGAGGAAGCTCAAAGTTCCTGTCCCTTTTGTTTCCCATGTTAAACTTCCCCCATCAGGACTTTAAGACAGAGTAAAGCACAACACCTTAAACATACAGGTCCAGAGTGTCATCGTATCAGTCGTCAACGTATATCAAAAAACTACAGCTACTAAACATGCAACTTCTTTTTCTTCTGCTCTGTTTGTTTGTTAAACCAGGTAAGACCTCTCATTATGTTCTACTGTATATTGGTTCATATTAAGTATGTACTGTATTAGGGCTGAATCCTAACTGGAGATCTGCACCCGTAACTCAATGTTTTTTGCATTTACCATCCATTTACATAATTTACGCAAAAGTCGAAGTGCATGGATCTCAAATTAGGATTTGGACCTTTAATGATTACAGTCATCACAACAAATGAATCTGTCAACACTACCCATTAAAATATACATTGTGTCACCAGTTGGTGAGTACAGTGTAGTTAAGGCTAAAAGTGTCTATTTCGTATAGTAAGTGTTCCATTTACAAGCAGGGCTTTTTAATTGCCTTCTCTGACCATTGTCTCTTTTGACAGCTTTTCTCCAGGAGAGCCAATGGGCCAAATTGATCTTCCAGATTGGAGCACCGGTCATGCCTGCTGGTCAGACCGTCAAAATGTTTTGTGTGGTATCATTTGTTGTGAACAAATACACCTGGTACCGTCTGAACCAGACCACATGGACAGCTATGAATATTAACAACAACTCTCTGACTCTAATTGTCACCACTAAGGACTCTGGAGAATACAAGTGTTCAGGTTATTACAATGGAACAAGGTACGACAGCAATGCAGTAAACCTGACTGTGGTAGGTACGTGACTGGAAGTTATTTTAAATCATAAAACTCCCGTTAACTTCATAGTTATCACGAAACAAATGGTTAATTGTCATGGCATGTTTGTGGATGCTAGAATAGGGGATTGTGTTTTTCAACTTTTTTCACCCACTAATTATATTCCCGTCCCAGGGGAACAAACACAGCCAACACCAAGGCAACGCCAAATAGCTTCCTGGACTTATGCGAGAAAACCCTACTCATGTAGAGACACAAAGATATGTCAGGGACTGCAGTTAATGCTGCCTGTTGGAAAATCAATAAGACGACAGAAGCATAGCAGGGAGGGAGAGTTAAGTAGTTCAGCCAGGCTGAATTATTTTGACTTGTTTTTCACCAGAGCAGAACCTTGCACAGTTATGTCAGTGTTTATAGTAACAGCCCCCCCCCCCCCCCCCCCCGGCTAGGATAATGACCCAGCAGCATTGTAGTCTGTCTGCTTCCACCCTTCAACACCCCCCTCCCTCTATTCCATCCTTCAACAATCTACACCCCCCTCTCACACTTTATTTCATCCTTCTACAATCTGCACCCCCCTCTCCCACTCTATTCTATCCTTCTACAATCTACACGCCCCTCTCCCACTCTATTCTATCCTTCTACAATCTACACCCCCCTCTCCCACTCTATTCTATCCTTCTACAATCTACACCCCCCTCTCCCACTCTATTCTATCCTTCTACAATCTACACGCCCCTCTCACACTATTCTATCCTTCTACAATCTACACCCCCTATCCTATTCTATTCTATCCTTCTACAATCTACTCCCCCCTCTCCCACTCTATTCTATCCTTCTACAATCTACACCCCCCTCTCCCACTCTATTCTATCCTTCTACAATCCTACCTGGAATCAAAAAGGGTTCTACCTGGAACCAAAATGGGTTCTCCTATGGGGACAGGCAAAGAACCCTTTCGAAACCTTTTTCTAAGAATTTAGTCTGGATCTGTAATCTGTGTTTATTTGAGTAACACAAAGTAGATTATCATGTCCCCTCCTCTCTCTAGAGAGACTCTCCAATGTGTGGGTGTCATCCACACCCAAAGACTTGGTCACCATGGAGGGGCAGAGTGTCACCCTGTACTGTCAGGGCACCTCCCACCCCCCCTCTGTCATCTGGAGTTGGAGCAGGTTGGATGAGCAGGGTGGGTGGCAGGAGGTGGACATGGGGCGAGAGCTGACCCTGAGCATGGCAAGTGAGAGTGGGCAGTACTTTTGCCAGGCTTACAGCAACATCTCTTCCCTGACGCAGCAGCAACAAAGCCCCTCCCACACAGTCTATATCGTCTACTTCCCCATGACTGGTAATCTACTCATCAATCACAACATCCACCTTATTTCTCATATGAGTCCAACACATTTAGCTTCCTCTCAGCCCAAGATGGAGAACAGCTCAGTTTGAGGAAATGATGAACGATAATGAGATTTGTTCCATTAGTAGAGAACTGAGCTGATGACGATGATGTGTGGTAATGGTGGTGTGATAGTGACAATGTACCAAAAGAAAAGGTAACGTACTGAGATGGTGCCTCTCACATTGCCATGTCATTATTCTGTTTGTATAACTTTGGATCGCATTTATCAATAGTTTTATGTTGTCGAACCCTGCTGTTCAATGTATGTATCAATATTTGATGCACAGTAGTAATTTATAGCATAGGTTTGTAAAGCTTAAGATTTTAGTGGAAGCCTGTGGCACATCAATGTCAATGCCGTTCATTTGACTGTTCCTCCTCTCCCCTTAGGCAGTGTGTATGCAGGAGTGGCAGGGTTGGTGCTGGTTCTCATTGCCGGGGTCTTACTGACCTTGTTGCTGCTGTGGCTCTGGAGGCAGCGGGCCAAAGAGAAGGCCGGTCAAGAGACCTTGGCCACCAATAGTGCACCGGCCAAAGGTGAGTGACACTGTCAAGTGTACTGCACTGTATCAACAGTTCTACCAAGTCTTCGGCTATACTGCAGAGTTATAATTATAACATGTTGGCTACTGTAGTTACAGGAAGTAATGTGTAGGACTCTAGTAGGTTTCTGAAAAGTCTACAATGTTCATTCAGACATTGTGAGTGTTGGTTTGATGTACTGTGATGTATTTTCCATGTACTTCCAGGATATACTGGACCTGCAAAAGCACCAAAGTAAGAGCATGATGAACAAATTATATTTGTGTGTTTTACATTTGTCTTCCTGTGTATGAGATTATAATTAGCTGATCACTATGCGGATCACTATGCTGATCACTATGTTGATTATGTGTCTGCTGTCACCACTAGGGGGAAGAGTCAGGCCCAGGCTGGGAATGAGGGAGAAGTCTACATGAACTGTGGTGAAACCAACCAAGCCTACAGCGACCTGTACCCCACCTACATGACAGGGGATGATACCTACGCCACCTTGGGATGATTCCTCTTAAATCCTCCTTTGCTAATTGTAAAACACTGTGGGGCAGTTTCCCAGACACAGATTAAACATAGTCCTGGACTAAAAAACTATTTTGACAGATACTCTATTGACCATGCTTTTTCATCCAGGACTATGTTTAATCTGTGTCAGAGGAACTGGCCTGAAGAGGGTTAGAATTTGTTAAATATTTAAAGAGAAGCTAGACTTGATCTCTAAAAAGTAAAGAGGTTTGAAAAGTCTTATTTTTCTAATTTGTCTGCATTCATAGTGATATTTGTCAGAATCTTTTAATGGAAGCTTTGAATAAAAAAACGAGTGTGAAACAAAAAAAGAGGCATTTCAATAACAATATATCTGTTATTTCATATTTACATTGAGAATGCAGTACAGCGTATTAAACAATTTGTTTTGAATGCATCAAAAACATAGAGTTACAGTTACTGCAACATTTATACCAGAGGTCTATTAACTCCATAACCCTCACGTCTCTGTTAATACTTCAGTAGCTGGCAGCGTCATAAAAGGATTGTGAAGATTATTATTTACAATAACAATAATCCCACTGGGCAAAAACTGGTTGAATCAATGTTGTTTCCACGTAATTTCAACAATTATTATTATTATTATTTTAATTTTGTACATTTGTTGATTTCACATTGAATTCACGTTAGTTGACAACTCAACCAACTCAATCAATGTAAATCAATACTAGACGTTGAACTGACATCTGTGCCCAGGGGGATAGCGATGCTTCACATACTTAAAAAAGCTCCCAGTATGTGTCTTTGCTATGTTACCAAATTAAATTGCAAAACAAATACAGTTTCACATCTCACCACACATGAACATTTTGCAATTCCATAAGTGGTGAAGACCATGTAGGCTAAAATCTTTACGGAGAGCCAGCATCCTAAAAAGCTCATTGTTATTAATGTGTCCATATTAGGTGCTCAAGAACAAGGATTCTTTTTATTCCTTGCTCACGACCAGCTATTGTTCAGCACCCAATTTAGAAGACAACTCAACCAAATGTTAATCAATACTAGACGTTGAACTGACATCTGTGCCAATGCAATTCTTAGTTTCACAATTACAGTTTCAGTTCATTACAAAGCTTAGTTTATCACAACATGCATGAACTTGACAGACATCCAGCATCCTGAAAACCTCATTTTTATGTGTGAATATATGTCCATATTAGGTGCTCAAGAACAATGATTTTTTTTAAATTAATTGCTATTGTTCAGCACCCAATTTAGAAGGCTCAAACAGTGATAGGACAATCTGACTATATGCACCATATATATTTTATCTAACCATCTAGTCTAGTGGCTTGGGACTGAGTTTATAGAGCTATTGTTCAGCACCCAATTTAGAAGGCTCCAACAGTGATAGGACTATTGTTGATTAAGGGCTTGTAAGTAAGAAATTCACTGTACGGTTGTGTTCGGTGCATGTGATATTTAAAATGTAATTTGATATCCATGTTATCTAAGGATCTAGTCTAGTGGCTTGGGACTGAGTTTGTAGAGCTATTTTGCAATCCTTTATAGAAGCTCCTGTTCCCTATAAAACGTCTGCTTCTCTTCTCTGATTACACTAGAAGAACAGGAAGAAACGTGATTAAATTGAAGTCACAATAACAAAGTGTGAGATACAATGTACAGTACATCTGAAATGTGAAAACAAAGAATCAATGGTCCAAAGATTCTTTAAAGCACTGATTATAGCTGGCACAGTGGCCAGGACAAATCCCTACAGGAAGGAAATCTAGAGGGGAACCATACTGTGGGTGGGGCTGTGTGGTGGTGCATCTGTTCATGTGATGTGTCTGAATGAACATGAGGCTACATAGCAGAGTGCATGTTCTGCACTATGTGTTCATGGTTAGGTGTGTGTGTGATGGAATGAAGCATCCTGAGGATGTGGTTACTAACAACAGTATTAGCATTAGACACAATATCTACAATACCATGTCATCTAGAGATTTAAACCTTCAGCTGCTGCTGTTCGCTATGGAGCCGCTGGCTCACATTCTTGCACTCCACCATAGAAATGTGTGTGATGGCTGTTTCCGAGCATCTTTTGCCCCTCCCCACCTTTTTCAGATTGTCCTTGATGTACAGGCGGAACTTCCTGGTGGCGAAGCAGTACACCACAGGATCCAGGAGGCAGTTGCGCCCCATCAGCATCAAGGTGACCTGGTGGGCATCGTTAAGCCACTGCCTGGTCCCAGTCCATTCTGCCCCAGCCCTCCTTGATCTCCAGTACAGCCAGTGTCCAGGGGCCCTGGACCACACGGTGGGGGAGGAAGCACACCACGAACAGCCCCACCACGGCTCACAGCATCTGCAGGGCCTGGTCCTTCACCCCCCGGAGCTGGGATGAACTGGAGCCCCGATGCTGGGTAGGGGACTGGGGCGAGCAGGGCCCGGGCAATGAGCAGGTTGCAGACTACTACGAGGAAGAAGACCAAGACGAGGCACCCCACGATGATGAGTGGTGGCCACAGTCCGCTTCTCGTCGTCAGTCTTGTCGTGGTAGCCCTCAAAGCAGCGCGACACGTTGCCGGCGTCCATCTGGATGCCAGTTTCAAAGAAGTGCGGCATGGACATGGACAGAGTGAGTGCCCAGATGACCGCCGTGATGGCCACCCCGCGGCGCCAATGGTCAGACGAGGTGGCATCCAGCGGGCGCGTGATGGCCCAGTAACGGTTGACGCTGATGGCGGCGAGGAAGAGGACGGAGCAGTAGGTGTTGATGAAGAAGAACACACCGGTGACGCGGCACAGGAAGTCGCCGTAGCGCCAGTCACCGCGGTGGTGGTAGTAGCCAATCCAGAAGGGGAGGGCGCACACGAAGAAGAGGTGGGCCACAGTCAGGTTGGCCATGTAGATGCAGATCTCATTCATGGCCTTGGTGTCTTGCATGCGCTGCAGCACGAACAGCACATAACTGTTGGCTATCAGACCAAGGACGAACACAACACCGTAAAACAATGGGAAGAGTGTGTAACGGAACTCTGAGTCCAGGAGGGTTCTGTTGATGACTGTCGATAAGTTCACTGTCCTGGTCACTGCTAAGTCCTCTTGCATCCCCATGGTCGACTCCACTGTTGGTTCTGCTAAAGCAAGCAACTCCCTCTGTGAGAATACTATATAAATGACTCATATTTCAAGACCCACTAATTTAATATAACACATACAGTTGAGGTCGGAAGTTTACATACACTTAGGTCGGAGTCATTAAAACTCGTTATTCAACCACTCCACAAATGTCTTGTTAACAAACTATAGTTTTGGCAAGTCAGTTAGGACATCTACTTTGTGCATGACACAAGTCATTTTTCCAACAATTGTTTACAGACAGATTATTTCACTTACAACTCAATGTATCAATATTCCAGTGGGTCAAAAGTTTACATACACTAAGTTGACTGTGCCTTTAAACAGCTTGGAAAATTCCAGAAAATTATGTCATGGCTTTAGAAGCTTCTGATAGGCTATTTGACATCATTTGAGTCAATTGGAGGTGTACCTGTGGATGTATTTCAAGGCCTTACTGTCACGTTCTGACCCTAGTTATTGTGTTAATTGTTTGTTTGAGTTGGTCAGGATGTGAGTTGGGTGGGCATTCTATGTTTTGTGTGTCTAGGTTGTTTTTCTGTGTACGGCCTAGTATGGTTCTCAATCAGAGGCAGGTGTCGTTAGTTGTCTCTGATTGAGAATCATTCTTAGGTAGCCTGGGTTTCACTGTTGTTTTGTGGGTGATTGTTTCCGTGTCTTACACCACACGGTACTGTTTTCGGTTTTCGTTATTCACGGTGCGTTTATTGTTTTGTATAAAGTGTTCAGTTTGTGTTTAATAAACAACCATGGACACTTACCACGCCGCATATTGGTCCTCCGATCCTTCTCGCCTCTCCTCTTCAGACGAAGAGGAGGAAAACCATTACACCTACCTTCAAACTCAATGCCTCTTTGCTTGACATCATGGGAAAATAAAAAGAAATCAGCCAAGACCTCAGAACTCCACAAGTCTGGTTCATCATTGGGAGCAATTTCCAAACTCCTAAAGGTACCACGTTCATCTGTACAAACAACAGCACGCAATTAAAAACACCATGGGACCACGCAGCCATCATACCGCTCAGGAAGGAGACACATTCTGTCTCCTAGAGATGAAATTACTTTTGTGCGAAAAGTGCAAATCAATCCCAGAAAACCGCAAAGGACCTTGTGAAGATGCTGGAGGAAACAGGTACAAAAGTATCTATATCCACAGTAAAACGAGTCCTATATCAACATAACTTGAAAGGCTGCTCAACCAGGAAGAAGCCACTGCTCCAAAACTGCAATAAAAAAGCCAGACTATGGTTTGCAACTGCACATGGGGACAAAGATTGTACTTTTGGGATATTCGTCCTCTGGTCTGATTAAACAAAAATAGAACTGTTTGGTAGAGGTCGACCGATTTAATGGCCGATTAATTAGGGCCAATTTCAAGTTTTCATAACAATCGGAAACCGGTATTTTAGGGCGCCGATTTTCTTATTTTTTATACCTTTATTTAACTAGGCAAGTCAGTTAAGAACACATTCTTATTTTCAATGACGGCCTAGGAACGGTGGGTTAACTGCCTTGTTCAGGGCCAGAATGACAGATTTTCACCTTGTCAGCTCGGGGGATCCAATCTTGCAACCATACAGTTAACAAGTCCAACGCTATAACCACCTGCCTCTCGTTGCACTCCACAAGGAGCCTGCCTGTTACGCGAATGCAGTAGAAGCCAAGGTAAGTTGCTAGCTAGCATTAAACTTATCTTATAAAAAACAATCAATCATATCACTAGTTATAACTACACATGGTTGAGGATATTACTAGTTTATCTAGCATGTCCTGCTATAATCGATGCAACGCTGGGGGATGATTTATCAAAAGCGCATTTGCAAAAAAAGCACAATCTTTGGACGACTGTACCTAACCATAAACACCAATGCCTTTCTTAAAATCAATACACAGAAGTATATATTTTTAAACCTGCATATTTAGCTAAAAGATATCCAGGTTAGCAGGCAATATTAACCAGGTGAAATTGTGTCACTTCTCTTGCGTTCATTGCACGCAGAGTCAGGGTATATGCAACAGTTTGGGCAGCCTGGCTCATTGCGAACTAATTTGCCAGAATTGTACGTAATTATGACATAACATTGAAGGTTGTGCAATGTAACAAGAATATTTAGACTTAGGGATGCCACCCGAACGGTTCCGTATTTCACTGAAATAAACGTTTTGTTTTCAAAATGATCGTTTCTGGAATCGACCATATTAATGACCAAAGGCTCGTATTTCTGTGTGTTATGTTATAATTAAGTCTATGATTTGATAGAGCAGTCTGACTGAGCGATGGTAGGCAGCAGCAGGCTCATAAGCATTCATTCAAACAGCACTTTCGTATGTTTTGCCAGCAGCTCTTCGCAAGCACAGCGCTGTTTATGACTTCAAGCCTATCAGCCTAATGGCTGGTGTAACAGATGTGAAATGGCTAGCTAGTTAGCGGGGTGCGTGCTAATAGCGTTTCAAACGTCACTCGCTCTGAGACTTGGAGTAGTTATTCCCTTTGCTCTGCAAGGGCCGCAGCTTTTGTGGAGCGATGGGTAACGCTGCTTCGAGTGTGTCTGTTGTCGATGTGTTCCTGGTTCGAGCCCAGTTAGGGGCGAGGAGAGGGACAGAAGCTATACTGTTACACTGGCAATAATATAGTGCCTATAAGAACATCCAATAGTCAAAGGTATATGAAATACAAATGGTATAGAGAGAAATAGTCCTATAAATACTCTATTAACTACAACCTAAAACCTCTTACCTTGGAATATTGAAGTCTCATGTTAAAAGGAACCACCAACTTTCATATGTTCTCATGTTCTGAGCGTTTGAGGAACTCAAACGTTAGCTTTTTTTTCTTCTCCAACAATTTGTTTTTGCATTATTTAAACCAAATTGAACATGATTTGTATTGATATTTATTGGTATTATTGATATTTATTGGTATTATATTAAGTTAAAATATGTGTTCATTCAGTATTGTTGTAATTGTCATTATTACAAATATATATTTTTTTTTAATCGGCCGATTAATCGGTATCGGCGGTTTTTGGTCCTCCAATAAATCGGTATCGGTATTGGCATTGAAAAATCATAATCGGTCGACCTCTACTGTTTGGTCATAGTGACCATCGTTATGTTTGGAGGAAAAAGGGTGAGGCTTGCAAGCCGAAGAACACCATCCCAACTGTGAAGCACGGGTGTGGCAGCATCATGTTGTGGTGGTGCTTTGCTGCAGGAGGGACTGGTGCACTTCACAAAATAGATGGCATCATGAGGAAAGAGAATTCCAAATGGACAATGACCCCAAGCATACTTCCAAAGTTGTGGCAAAATGGCTTAAGGACAACAAAGTCAAGGTATTGGAGTGGCCATCACAAAGCCCTGACCTCAATCCTATAGAAAATGAAAAATCGTGTGCGAGCAAGGAGGCCTACAAACCTGACTCAGTTACAGCAGCCCTGTCAGGAGGAATGGGCCAAAATTCATCCAACTTATTGTGGGAAGCTTGTGGAAGGCTACCCAAAATGTTTGACCCAAGTTAAACAGTTTTAAGGCAATGCTACCAAATACTAATTGAGTGTATGTAAACATCTGACCCACTGGGAATGTGACGAAAGAAATAAAAGCTTAAATAAATCACTCTACTATTATTCTGACATTTCACATTCTTAAAATAAAGTGGTGATCCTAACTGACCTAAGACAGGGAATTTTTACTAGGATTAAAACTGAGTTTAAATATATTTGGGTAAGGTGTATGTAAACTTCCGACTTCAACTGTACATGACGTGTCTTACAACACTTGGGTCACCAGCATTTTCTGGTCTGCTACCAAGCAGCAATACTCCTCTCTGTGTTCAAACAGCTATATCATTTTTTAAGTGCCAACAGTATTTTGGAAAAATTCCAGTCTGGTTTTCGTCTCCACCAGAGCACAGAGACAGCCTTACTTAAAGTGGTAAATGATCTTAGAGCCAACACAGATGCCAACCAGCTCTCTGTCCTTGTACTACTGGATTTAAGTGCTGCATTTGACACTGTTGACCATGATGTCCATCTGGACAGACAGGGGAGGTTGGCCTCTCTGGTCCAGATCTAAATTGGTTTAGGACCTATTTAACTGGTCGAGAGTTTTTTGTCACCCTTGGTGAATATAACTCAGAGAAAATACATATCACATGGGATTCCACAAGGTTTGATTTTGGGTCTGGTACTGTTCAGTTTATATATAAAATCAAATTGAATGTTATTGGTCACATACACATACAGTGGGGCAAAAAAGTATTTAGTCAGCCACCAATTGTGCAAGTTCTCCCACTTAAAAAGATGAGAGGCCTGTAATTTTCATCATAGGTACACTTCAACTATGACAGACAAAATTAGAAAAAAAATCCAGAAAATCACATTGTAGGATTTTTAATGAATTTATTTGCAAATTATGGTGGAAAATAAGTATTTGGTCAATAACAAAAGTTTATCTCAATAGTTTGTTATATACCCTTTGTTGGCAATGACAGAGGTCAAACGTTTTCTGTAAGTCTTCACAAGATTTTCACACACTGTTGCTGGTATTTTGGCCCATTCCTCCATGCAGATCTCCTCTAGAGCAGTGAAGTTTTGGGGCTGTTGCTGGGCAACACGGACTTTCAACTCCCACCAATGATTTTCTATGGGGTTTTCTATGGGGTTGAGATCTGGAGATTTTGACCTGTCCCCAGGACTTTGAAATGCTTCTTACGAAGCCACTCCTTCGTTGCCATCAATCGTCAACCCATCAATTCAAGATTGAACTGTGTCATTCACTGAATATACTACAAAATTCACATGAGCTCCATAGACTGGTCTTCCCTGGCTGTCTGACCCTTCTAGGACCCCTGTCACCATCTGATCCTGCTAAGACATGATGAGCATAGTGTTATGTACTGACTCCACTGTGGTCAATTATTTAGAAACGATCCTCTTTCTGATTTGTATGCTGTTAGCCTACCTATTGTATTAAAAGCACATATTTCTCACATTATTCACACAGTCAGAATTTACTGCTTCAACTTCAATAGCCTACCTCTCCTAGATGGGAGAGAGGTTTCATGTGTGCCTAGTATGCGTGGTCTCAATGAAATACATGGGCAGAAAATCATGTGGCAGTTACAGTGTCTGTAAATTAAATATTGATAATGAAAATAAATGGAGGGCGCTCAACTAACGTGAGTCGAAGTGCAATCAAAACATGTAATCATGATTGAAAAGGAAAATGCACAACGCACACATACGTTAGGTTTCTACGTGACGACATGAGCTTAGGTTACTATGGTGAACACATACGTTAGGTTTCTACGTGACCACATGAGCTTAGGTTACTATGGTGAACACATACGTTAGGTTTCTATGTGACCACATGAGCTTAGGTTACTATGGTGAACACATACGTTAGGTTTCTACGTGACCACATGAGCTTAGGTTACTATGGTGAACACATACGTTAGGTTACTATGGTGAACACATACGTTAGGTTTCTACGTGACCACATGAGCTTAGGTTACTATGGTGAACACATACGTTAGGTTACTATGTGACCACATGAGCTTAGGTTACTATGGTGAACACATACGTTACAGGCTGACCACACCGCTCGCTTCGCTTGAGCAAGTGTTGCAAAATACATTTAGAAATCTATATTATTCAATTATTGCACCCACACTGCTCACGAGCGTCTGCGTTGCCAAGGGCTAGCGTTGTGCTTTCTCCCTGAGTGCTGCACTCCAATGCACCTCTCACTCACATGAAGAAGACAGTCTACAAGTGAAGACAGATACATCGGTCACACAACTGCTCGCGTCCTTATCCAATTCAGAGGTGCATATTGGAAGAACTGTCCACATTTACTTTTCGTCAGCCAACAAGATGAGTAGGCCTAACGAACAGCAGAAGCACTAGCCTATGTCAATCTACTATCCCCATATTACAAAAGTTGACCTATTCTATTCTGTGCGAGAAATAAATATTCCAAAATATAGTCCAGGACAGTTGTGGGATGCGATATATCTCAAATTAATACACTAACTGTTTTACACAATGTGGCTGACAAAATAGTTTTGTTTAAAATGTTGATAAACTATATGGCTATTTCTTCACATTATAAGCGCAGCAATGTGCACACTACAGTAGGATAGAAGCATGAATGTTCCATTAGTGGGAAAACACTATTTTCAAAAGTGACCGCAAATGCGATTATGGATGTAATGCTTTAATTATAAAGGTGCGTTTTTATGGTGAAAATTATCTTCCCCAAACGTGAAACTCATGCGCTGCTTATGCATGCCAGTTAGCCTCTACACGCCTTGTAAAGCAGATTAATGTGCTTAATTTTAAGAAGCTATTTGGCCACTTTAGTTGTGATACAAACCTTATCAAAACATATGGCCTATGGGCTAGACTACATGAGGTGTGCGACTATGATAGTTTTTTGGAATTGTTAGTTAGATTACTTGTTCGTTATTACTGCATTGTCGGAACTAGAAGCACAAGCATTTCGCTACACTCGCATTAACATCTGCTAACCATGTGTATGTGACAAATAAATTTGATTTGATTTTGATTTGATTTTGATTTGATTCGAAAAAGTCGCAAAAAAGGCATTGTTTCTTAAGCTGAGCATCATTGTCACGTTGTCGAAAGGAGCGGACCAAGGCACAGCGTGCATATAGTTCCACATACTTTATTTCAAAGTGAAACTTAACAAAAACAACAAAGAAAAAACTAACATCCAGTTGTTAGGAATTTTATGAATAATGACTAAACAATATCTACATTATAAATAGAAACTATAACTAATGAAAATTATAATCTGTTTTATTATATCTGATTAATAATATTAATTCATAAGGGAGGGGTTGTGGAGCATGAGACAGGGGGTAATTAAATTAAATAAATACCATTCCAGACAGGTTGGAGAAGACTGGAATTGTGGGTTTTTAAGTAAGCAGAAAGGGTCGATAACCTATGGTTGAACCGACTCAACTTAGCTCTGGGATGTTTAGATAAGGCAGTGTGTGTTTTCTTAGGTTTTCCATTAGCTGGAACTGTCTGCTGAATGGTGATGGATGAAAACTTCTGAAGTTTTATCTTGATTTAACTGTGTGTCTGGTGTGAGAGAGCGAAGGGGTGGGAATAAACTTTTCGACTTTTGTTGGGTCCTGGTTGATAGGAGGAAGAACATTTTATGCCCTATGACGTCACATTTTGTATATAAACTGTTGTTCGTGGTTACATGGCAGTGCGCTCCGAGAATAAATACTATTATCTCATTTTGATAAGACTGGTCTCTGTCTATTTTATGCAAATAGGAATCTTACAAATTCTTATCAAATAGACTGAGCGATTTAATTAATAGGAATTATGAAATTCCAGCGACACCAGTACAGAGCGCACTTAGACACTAACTGAAAATAATATCCCACAACACAGGTGGGAACAATGGGCAAATTAAGCATGATCCCCAATTAGAGACAACGATAATCAGCTGCCTCTAAATGGGAACCATACTCACACCAACATAGAAATTAAAGACTAGAACACCCCCTAGTCACACCCACACCCTGACCTAAAACACCATAGAGAACCCCGAGGGCTCTCTATGGTCAGGGCGTGACCAAAAAGCTCCACAGCAGAGATTGGAGTATCTGTCCATAAGACCACCTTAAGCAGTACACTCCACAGAGCTGGGCCAGAAAAGTGGCCAGAAAAACGCCATTGCTTAAAGAAAATTACAAGCAAACACGTTTGGTGTTCGCCAAAAGGCATGTGGGAGACTCTCCAAACATATGGAAGAAGGTACTCTGGTCAGATTAGACAAAAACGTATCTTAAACTCTATGTCTGGTGCAAACCCAACACCTCCCATCACCCTGAGAACACCACCCCCACAGTGAAGCATGGTGGTGGCAGCATCATGTTGTGGGGATGTTTTTCATCGGCAGGGACTGGGAAACTGGTCAGAATTGAAGGAATGATGGATGGCGCTAAATACAGGGAAATTCTCGATGGAAACTTGTTTCAGTCTTCCAGAGATTTGAGACTGGGACGGAGGTTCACCTTCCAGCAGGACAATTGCCCTAAGCATACTGCTAAAGCAACACTCAAGTGGTTTAATGGGAAACATTTAAATGTCAAAGCCCAGACCTCAATCCAATTGAGAATCTGTGGTATGACTTAAATATTGCTGTACACCAGCAGAACCTATCCAACTTGAAGGACCTGGACAGTTTTACCTTGAATGGGCAAAAAATCCCAGTGGCTAGATGTGCCAACTTATAATTACATACTCCAAGAGACTTGCAGCTGTAGTTGCTGCAAAAGGTGGCTCTACAAAGTATTGACTTTGGGAGGGGTGAATAGTTATGCACGCTCAAGAACAGTTTTTTAAATGTTATTTCTTGTTTGTTTCACAATGAAAAATATTTTGCATTTTCAAAGTGGTAGGCATGTTGTGTAAATCAAATGATACAAACCCCCCAAAAATCCATTTTAATTCCAGGTTGTAAAGCAACAAAATAGGAAAAATGCCAAAGGAGGTGAATACTTTCACAAGCCACAGTACTTCTGTCTTTTGGATGGTTGTCCTTTTGCATCACCTAACGTCTGTTGAGCTTCAATTGGCGGACAGATAGCCTTACATTCTCCTGCAAAATGTCTTGATAAACTTAAGAATAAATGTTTCTGTGGACGATGGCAAGCTCTCCAGGACTTGAGGCAGCAAACCAGCCCCAAACCAAAATGCTCCCTCCACCATAATTTACAGTTGGGAGGTTTTTATGTTGGTGTACTGTGCCTTTTTTCTCCACACATAGTGTTGTGTGTTCCTTCCAAACAACACAACTTTAGTTGAATCTGTCCACATAATGGACCAGATCAAATTGTATGTCAAATTTATGCAGAAATCCAGGTAATTCCAAAGGGTTCACATACTGTTTCTTGCCAAAAAGTAGCCAGTGTCTGTTCATTTTACAACTTGGTGAAAGAGCGCAACGCATAAACTCATTCAAACTATCTGCACACTTCCAGTCAGATGCAAATGTACTTTAATAGAAGCTAAACTGTCGGTCAGATTACCTTCATTAAAGACCCACTCCAGTTTCCATAGAACCTCTTTAATCACCTGATTTCCTCTGACATAGTACAAGTGGGGGGAGGGGGTCTTTCTCCGCTTTTGCCCTGAATTGGTCCTCTATTGTTCCCACAAGGAAGGCTGGATGACAATTACGTCAGAGTGCACCATCAGACCAACGCACTGAATTGGCAAACACTTGCATTTCCTGATTGTGTCTAAAAGACACTATTTTGCTCAAAACATGTTTTTTTTACCCTTCAGTGTGTGTACTTTACTGTAGTTATACTTGGATTCTCGTTTTTCAATAGGAAAAGTAAAACAATAGGTTCCTTTTTCCAGTTTAGCATTTAGCATCCAGCACCTTCACTCATCATTTTTTGGGGGGGTGTATGGAAGATTCTGCCAATTATGCCTACCTGGGGTGGTAGTTATGGTGTTGAGCCAGTAAACGAATGATTTCTGGATTGAATCCCTGAGCTGACAAGATAAAAACCTGTTGTTCTGCCCTGAACAAGGCAGTTAACCTACTGTTCCCGGGTAGGCAGTCATTGTAAATGAGAATTTGTAAGTATTAGTATTATTAGCAACAAAGCAGTTACCCCGCCATTTTTTGGGTAAACAGCTGAGGGATGTTGCTGTAAAAATGAAACCACTCTCAAATTCCTTGACGGAGCTATGGATGCATGGACTGACCATCCATGAGATCACAATTATATTTGAACCATTTGTAAATGTTAGAAATACACTTGTGTCTTATTCCATTGTATACAAACAACGGAATAAAACATGTTTAGGCGATATTTTGGGTTCTGATGGGGTTGGAAAGTTGAAATAAACTCATGAGTTATGTATACATTCTTCAAGAATGAATGGCTATATGTAATTCATAGGACAGTCCATGCATGGACTACCAATCCCAGATTTCCCTTTTAAGAACGTCTTGTTCAATGTTTTCTAATACTGTATAATGTCATTTAGGTTTATTGGCGTCAACTCTGGCTCTAGTAGAGACTCATTATTAGTGCAGTGAAAGATGTTAGACTTGTACATTTGTTTAAACATTTTAAACACGAAATACTTGTAAAATAACGAAAATGTACACAGGTAGGCTAATAAAGAAAAGCTAAATACATTTTAAATCTAAATCAGAATGTTAACGCGCATTCTTGTCTGTGTAGAGCATATACTCTATTTAGCTACTTTTCCTGTACATTTTCTAAGAAAACAACAAGAAATGTGCTCTTACCTGAGCGCGTGGCTCCTTCCTCGATGCGTTCTGTATTTCTGTGTGTGTTCTAGATACACGCTATTAGGTTACCTTGAAACCAGCATATGTTAGGCTACATCGTAAACATCTCTATAGCCTAATACATGTACATACTACAATAACGTAATCCACCATGAAGCACGGAGGCGCTCGTCTGACAACTCCGGCTGCGTGTACTAGACAGACGCAATGATTTACAGGATATCCTGCCCTACCCATTCAAAGAGGTGTGAATTTGTGTCAACTTGTGCACCATTGGTTGAACTTGGGAAGCCCATGAGCATAGACCTACTGTCAGTGAAGTAAAGTAACTAAGTATACATATTTGAAGCAGTATTTACATCGTTTTGGGGGGTTTCTGTACTTTACTATTTATATTTTTGACAACTTTTACTTCACTACATTCCTAAAGAAAGTACTGTATTCACATTTTTCTCCAATACATTTTCTCCGACACCCAAAAGTACTCATTACATTTTAAATGCTCAGATTGGACAGAAATACGGTCCAATTTACGCACCTCTCAATAAAACGTGTTTCATCCCTAATGCCTCTAATCTGGTGGATTTAGTGCGATTGGTTCAACTCAACATGACAACTGACAGCTGCACCATCCCATCCAACTCAACATGACAACTGACAGCTGCACCATCCCATCCAACTCAACATGACAGCTGACAGCTGCCCCATCCCATCCAACTCAACATGACAACTGACAGCTGCACCATCCCATCCAACTCAACATGACAACTGACAGCTGCACCATCCCATCCAACTCAACATGACAACTGACAGCTGCACCATCCCATCCAACTCAACATGACAACTGACAGCTGCACCATCTCATCCAACTCAACAGTCAGGAACCTTGGTGTTACATTTGACCACACTCTGTCATTTGAAAGCAACACCCTCTCTCACTGGCCCCAGTGCTGAAACCCTCATTCACGTCTTGGTTTCATCACACCTGGACTACTTCAACGGCCTTCTCTACGGACTCCCCGCCAAAACACTGGACAGACTTCAACATATTAAAAATTCAGCTGCAGGAGTCATCACACACACCAGACCTTGGCACCACATCACCCCCACCCTCATCAAACTCCACTGGCTCCCACTTCAATACAGGATCATCATCAAATAGCTCATGCTCACCTACAAAGCAATCAATGGACTGGCGCCCACATACCTTACTGACCCCCTGCACTCTTACACAAGAGTGGTGTAGTCCTATCCCTGAGCCACATTTCAGAACAAATAGCTTACTTGTTTCACTGGTCATTAATGGATATTACTCTTCTTCTTCTCTGGGGAATAATTCAGTCAAATATCAACGGCTTAAAGCCACAGTCTGTGATTTGAAAAAGAACAGCCATCATGCTTGTAAACAAATTATAGTGTTTAAAAAATATATGAATAGATTTATTTGTAGTTGCATTTAACTGATGAATTTATTTTGTTGTCTGCGCTACAGAGTGCTATATCAGCCCGGTAATACAGGATTAGTAAAGGCCCAATGCACTACTTTTCTGGTCATTTTATACATTCTGATTTTTCAGGTGGTGCTGCAGTACCCCATCAGAACCCAAAATACACACTTGTTTTCTATATGTCATGGACTGTTAGTCCTTGTATCTAGAGCTCTGTGTATGAATTTGAGAAGGGTTACTTTTACCTAGCCCCATTATTCAGTTCAGCTGTTTACCAAAAGAAATAGAGGGGTGTTCGTTTTGTTCTTTTTCAAATCACAAACAGTCCATGACATATAGAAAACAAGTGTGTATTGTGGGTTCTGATGGGGTACTGCAGCACCACCTGAAAAATCTGAATGTACAAATTACCAGAAAAGTAGTGCACTGGGCCTTTACTAATCCTGTATTACCAGACTGATATAGCAGTCTGTAGTGCAGACAACAAAATAAATTCATCAGTTATTAAATGCAACAACAAAACATTTCTGCAAATAAATCTATTCATATATTTTTTAAACATTATAATTTGTTTACAAGCATGATGGCTGTACTTTTAGATTGAATGCATCCAACTGGTATTTACAACTTCACAACTGGTAATTACCATCTTCCCACTTGGTTATGAATGCAGCATCAGGTACATTAAACGGGCAATGCAGGATTGGTACATACATTTGTTTACTTTTAAATTGATGATAATTAGCCATGGATTCTTAGAGAACATAACTTATAAATGCATAATGAGCTTAGTTCTACTTTCCTCTGAGCAGATTGCCCTTTTAATATTTGTTTATGACCTCAGTAATGTTACTAACATTCCAAGAGTCCCTCAGGGCTCTACAGATGCACTTTGCAGCTGCCTTTCTCTGAACAAACGTTTTAATAAATTAGTCCATTGTGGTAATGACTGCCATTCCACATTATAACCACAGGGTGGCTCAAAAGATTTCGATACAAGCTCTGTGACTTCATCTTTTTTTAAACTTTCTCTCCTCAAATAAACTATATTTGAGTGAGCGTATGGTAGAGTGAGTTTGTGAGTACTAATGTAACCAGTGTGTGTGAGCGTTATACTACTTCTACCCAGAGGCTTGGGCTTTTGTGGTATAGTCCGTATGATGCTTGGCTCTGCGTTATAGGAGTTAGGTTCGCGTCCCCGTTACAGCTCGAACTTTCTCCTGCTACACTATTGCCTGATTGGCACTGTAGACCAGACCTGAACTATACTGTGCTGGCTCAGATACTGTCTTTTCACCTTGTCCTCTTTTAGCATGGTTCCAGCAACGATGATGTATGCTTAACCAGGCCAGTACATCTCTGCTTTGAATGGCTCGTTTGGCCCTAAAGTCTGAATCAGGCTTATGACTGGGGTTATTGTTTCCCCATCCAGATCACAATAAAAGCAGGCCAGATAACCTAAGACTAAGTGATAGCCATTTACAGTTACTGCCTTCCCTGGTGCCTGCGGCTGCCTACAATGTAGTGCAGAGTCACAACAGAAATGATGAAATGCTGTGTGTCCTGCTGCGTGAAGTCCTGTTTTATGACCCTTAAAACTGCCTGGATTTCTCTCTGTGGTTAATGTCAGTCTCTTTGCACTTTTCCCTGTTTTCATATCAAAGTCTATGTTTAACTACATGGGTCCACACAGGCACCATATGTACCAATATACCCAGCATCGCGGTGCCCAACTGCCAACAACATCATTCCTGCGTTAAGGTTAAAGGTGCAATGCAGCCATTTTTATCTCAATATCATTTATGGGTAACAATTAAGAACCTTACTGTGACTGTTTTCAATTAAAATGGTCAAAAAATAGCTTTTTAACAAAGAGCAATTTCTCAAGCAATAATTTAGCTAGGACAGTCTGGGAGTGGTCTGAGTGAGGGGCATAATTGAACGAGCCTAATGAGAGGGATATTTAACCAGACAACTATCTGTTATTGGCTTAATTTATACTGCCAGGTAATGTTACCAGGCAGGCCAAAACTCCATCCCACCTAAACAGGCAGACATTTCAGGTGGTCTTTTCAAGCAACTTTTACACTAAAAGGGAATTATCATCAGTTTGAACAATTTCACAGTATTATTCAAACCTCATAGTGTGGAAATATATACAAAACACAGGAAATCAAGTTTTTGACTGCACTGGGCCTTTACCGATTGTCTCTAACCACATTGCTGTTATTAAGGTTTGCACTGAACATGATAAAGAGACTTTGTGGTTATCCAGGCAGACATACTCAGAAGCCTAGACTCTATACAAGTGAAAGAGCAGTGCTTACTACGTCTTGAGAGTGAACATTGGGTGTGGAGCGACATTTTTGAAGGGAGTTAAGATGGGGCTTGGAGGGCTTAATGTTTTTGGTGTTTAGGTGGGAATAGAATTGTCTACCAACACTAATGCTCTGAGGTCAGCTCTGTCTGATGATGGTATACATTGTTACATAGGTCAACCTATGGAATTAACCATCATCTCCCAACCTCCCAAACCCTTTGGACGAGTCGAGGGCACCCCAACTGGGCCCAGGTGTGCAGTGCACCGGGAGAATGTTGGCAGGAGCCCAGAGGTTTTATGGGCTAGCGTGGAGACGGTCGGGAGACATTTGGGGTTGCATTCCAGAGGGAGGCTATTGGAGGCACCTGGTGAACACCTTTTACGGTCGCTGCCGTTTCATCCACAGCCTTTCCTTACTGAAAGACATGAATGTCTAGCAATACATTGTATCTCCACGGCCCTCGACATATGCACAGGCCCTCTTAAAACGAAGGAAGAAAAAAAAGAAGATAAATGGATAGTACTTTGCTTTGCCTGGCAGTAGCACTGCTGGGCCTGGGATGAAACGTTTTTGGCAGGCTATATACTGTAGTTGCCAAGACAGATTTACCACAATGGAATGTGCTTCAATAGTGATAGGGCATGCGAGGGCAAACTGTTAAAGACTGATGTGCCTTCATCTCCAGATAGGAGCTGACACTGCGGTTTACTGTACATACCTCAAGAGTAGCCAAGCTACATACCTACACATGTACAACCCCGGAGTCAGAGTTCCATCCCCGTCTTCCAACCTTCCCACTGTTTCTCCCGTAGAAACAGAATGAATAGAACGGGCGTCCCCATTCAAGTCAATGACGGCATAATGGGTGGACTGGGGGCCATTGCGAATGTACCCGTAGGAGCAAAGCAGGAAGTGTGTACAAATCAATGTGTGCTGTGATTGGAGAATTCAACTCAACTGACATGACAAACAATACATTCCATTGCATGAGCCACACAGTTAATTAACATAATTTGAATCAACATTCTACATTACCATGGGAATTATTGCATAACATTACCAGCCAGCCATTGCGAGTGTACCCATGAGTTTATCAGTCAAATTGCCAGGGTTAGAGGTTCCAAGCCCGTTCTATTCATTCAATTTCTATGGTTACTCCCACTTGCTAATCTCCACCTTTGAGTTCATAAAGCATCCAAATACGAGAAGGATTCCAATCTCCTTTATACTAAATAAGATAAATCAACGTGCCTTCAATATTCAATTCAACTCGTGCCTATGTGAAATTATCAAAGCTTTAAAGTGAGGATATGATTTTACTCCATTGCTGTATTACAGTGCCTGTTGGAAAAATGTTGAGATTTCCTAACACAAATGCATGTTTTGCCTATGTAATGTAAATACATGAGCGCATTTAAATCCTGAATATTAAACTGTGTTTGACTGCAAAGTACATTTGAATCCTTTTAATCCTCTATGATGACAGGCATACAGAGAGCAGAGTAACAGAATCATGTCCTCTTTCTACGATATCGCTTAACCTAGCCTGCAGGAATAACGCATCATCATGCAGTTATAGTATATTAGTATGACTTGTGCAACCCACGTACAGTACCCGTCAAAAGTTTGCACACCTACTCATTCAAGGGGTTTTCTTTATTTTTACTGTTTTCTACATTTTAGAATAATAGTGAAGACATCAAAACTATTAAATAATACATATGGAACAAACAATATTGATATCAATATCGACAATATATATATGTATGTATGTGTGTATATATATATATTTTTTTTTACTTTATTGTTGAGCAAAATCTACAATCCACACACTCATGAACCATATGTCAGATTCACTCCAGATCTTGTATTTAGAATCATGTACAATGTAGAAAATAGTAAAAAAAAACTTGAATGAGTAGGTGTGTCCAAACTTTTGCCTGGTACTATATATATATATATATATGTATATATGTATATATATATATATATATGTATATGTATATGTATATATGTGTATATATATATGTATATGCATATATATATATATATGTGTATATGTATATATGTATATATGTATATATGTATATATATGTGTATATATATGTATATGTATATGTATATATATATGTATATTTACATATATATATATATATGTGTGTGTGTGTGTGTGTGTGTCTTATTGTCACATACACCAAATATGTGCAGTGAAATGTGTTGTTTTACAGGGTCAGACATATTATTACGGTGCCCCTGGAGCAAATTAGGAGTAAGTGCCTTGCTCAAGGGCACATCAACAGGTATTCAAACCAGTGACCTTCCGGTTACTGGCCTGACAGACTAACCTCTAGGCTACATGCTGCCCTGTACTGCAACAACTTGCTGTGAGACCTAAGGGACCCTATTGATGGAAACAGCCTGTTCCTCTTTCCAAAAGCCCGATACAAATATTTGTATTATTTCATAAAATAAATTGTTTTATTATATGATATATCATATTGTCCATTGACAGGCCAAATGCAGTCAAGTTCTTTCTGCAAAGTTTTCTGAAACGGCTGACTTCCTTAGGCTACATTCCCTTTACTGCTCTGACATTCTTTTTTAGGTCATTGCAATGTGCGGAAACCTAAGCTCTAATATTCAGAGGCTCAAGTCATGTAGTAACCAAAAAAGTGTTAAACAAATTCTTCAAATTGCCACCTTTTGTCTTCATGAAAGCTTTGCACACTCTTGGCATTCTCTCAATCAGCTTCATGAGGTAGTCAGAAGGAATGCATTTAATTTAATATGTGTGCCTTATTAAAAGTTCATTTGTGGAATTTCTTTCCTTCTTAATGCGTTTGAGCTAATCAGCTGTATTGTGACTAGGTAGGGGTGGTATACAAAAGATTTGGTAAAAGACCAAGTCCATATTATGGCAAGAACAGCTCAAATAAGCAAAGAGAAATGACAGTCAATCATTTTTTCAAGACATGAAGGTCAGTCAATCCGGAACATTTCAAGAACTTTGAAAGAGCCTTGCTTGGGCCAAGAAACACAAGCAATGGAAATCTGTCCTTAGGTCTGATGAGTGAAACTTTGAGATTTTACAACCGTCTTGTCTTTGTGAGACACAGAGTAGGTAAATGGATGATCTCCGCATGTGTGGTTCCCATCATGAAGAATGGAGGAGGAGGTGTGATGGTGTAGGGGTGCTTTGCTGGTGACACTGTCTGTGATATATTAAAGAATTCAAAGCACACTTAACCAGCATGGCTACCACAGCATAGTGCAGCGATACGCCATCCCATCTGGTTTGCGCTTAGCTGGACTATCATTTGTTTATCAATAGGACAATGACCCAAAACACCTCCAGGCTGTGTAAGGAGAGTGATGGTGCTACATCAGATGACCTGGCCTCCACAATCACCCGTGCTCAACCCAATTGAAATGGTTTTGGATGAGTTGGCCGCAGAGTGAAGGAAAAGCAGCCAACAAGTGCTCAGCATATGTGGGAACTCCTTCAAGACTGTTGGAAAAACATTCCTAATGAAGCTGGTTGAGATAATGCCAGAGTGTGCAAAGCTGTCATCAAGGTGACCAAGGTTGGGAGGTGACCAAGGTTGCTATTTTGAAGAATCTCAAATATAAAATATTTTGATTTGTTTAACACTTTTTTGGTTACTACATGATTCCATTTGTGCTATTTCATAGTTTTGATGTCTTCACTATTATTCTACCTTCTAGAAAATCGTAAAAATAAAGAAAAACCCTTGAATGAGCAGGTGTCCAAACTTTTGAATGGTACTGTATATACAGTGAATTCGGGAAAGTATTCAGACCCCATCCCTTTTTCCACATTGTGTTACATTACAGCCTTATTCTAAAATGCATTAAATTAAATTTTCCCTCATGAATCTGCACACAATACTGTCACGCCTTGGTCTTAGTATTTTGTGTTTTCTTTAATAATTTGTTCAGGCCAGGGTGTGACATGGGTTTATGTTATTGTATTTTCGTATTGGGGTTTGTAGTATTTGGGATCGCGGCTGATTAGGGGTGTTGTATAGGCTTGGCTGCCTGAGGCGGTTCTCAATCAGGAGTCAGGTGCTTCTCGTTGCCTCTGATTGGGAACCGTATTTAGGTAGCCTGAGTTCGCTTTGTATTTCGTGGGTGATTGTTCCTGTCTCTGTGTAGTGTTCACCAGATAGGCTGTAATAAGTTTCACGTTCCGTTTGTTGTTTTCGTATTTTGTATAGTTTTCATGTATCGTCACTTTTCCATTAAAGATCATGATTAACCACCACGCCGCATTTCGGTCCGACTCTCTTTCAACAAACGAAGAACGCCGTTACAAATACCCCCTAATGATGAAGCGAAAACGTTTTTTTTTCCCAAAAATTTTTACAAATAAAAACAGAAATATTATTTAAATAAGTATTCAGACGCTATGCTATGGGTCTCTAAATTGAGCTCAGGTGCAACCTGTTTCCGTTGATCATCCTTGAAAAGTTTCTATAATATAACTTGACAGGAGTCTACCTATGGTAAATTAATTTGATTGGACATGATTTGGAAAGGCACACACCTGTCTATCTATATAAGGTCCCACACACAGTTGACAGTGCAAGTCAGAGTAAAAATCAAGCTATGAGGTCGAAGGAATTGTCCGTAGAGCTCTGAGGCAGGATTGTGTCGAGGCACAGATCTGGGGAAGTGTACCAAAAAATATCTGCAGCGTTGAAGGTCCCCAATAACACAGTGGCCTCCATCATTTTTAAATGGAAGAAGTTTGGAACCACCAAGATTCTTCCTAGAGCTGGCCACCCGACCAAACTGAGCAATTGGGGGAGTACAGCCTTGGTCAGGCAGGTGACCAAGAACCCGATGCTCACTGACAGATCTCCAGAGTTACTCTGTGGGAGTTGGGAGAAACTTCCAGAAGGACAACCATCTCTAAACCTCTACAATCAGGCCTTTATGGTAGAGTGACCAGATGGAAGACACTCCTCTTTAAATGGTGGCCAAAATGCACATAAAGGACTCAGACCATGAGGACAATTCTCTGTTCTGATGAATTCTCTGGTCTGATGAAACCAAGATTGAACTCTTTGGCCTGAATGCCAAGTGTCATGTCTGGAACAAACCTGGTACCACCTACGGTGATGCATGGGGGTGGCAGAGACTAGTCAGGATCAAGGGAAAGATGAATGGAACAAAGTACAGAGAAATCCTTGATGAAAACCTGCTACAGAGCACTCAGGACCTCAGACTGGCGCAAAGGTTCACCTTCCAACAGGACAACGACCCTAAACACACAGCCAAGACAACGCAGGAGTGACTTCGGGACATGTCTCTGAATGTCCTTGAGCAGCTCAGCCAGAGCCTGGACTTGAACCAGATCGAACATCTCTGTAGAGACCAGAAAATCGCTGTGCAGCGAAGCTCCCCATCCAACCTGACAGAGCTTGAGAGGATCTGCAGAGAAGAATGGGAGAAACTCCCTAAATACAGGTGTGCCAAACTTGTAGCGTCATAGCCAAGAAGACTTGAGGATGTAATCGCTGCCAAAGGTGCTTCAACAAAGTACTGAGTAAAGGGTACTCATGAGTACTCATGCAAATGTGATTTCATTTTTTTTATATACATTTGCACACGTGTATTTAAACCTGTTTTTGCTCTGTCATTATGTTGTATTGTGTGTAGATTTGATTTTAGATTTGATTTTAGAATAAGGCTGTAAAGTAACAGAATGTGGATAAGGTCCAGGGGTCTCAATACTTTCCGAATGCACTGTATAACTTGTATTTTAATTAGTAATTTTTCATCAGTTGACTTTTGATACATAGAGATATATCATATCTTACAGCCTCATTATAAGACATTATAAAGGCTAATTCAGGCTTATAACAAGTTATAAAGCATTATACCAGCAGACTTTCAGTATTGTTACCAAGGTTTTTTTGTCTTCTACCTCTCTCCAGTCTTACTTTCACTCCCCCTCAGTCTCCCTCTCTCTCTCTCGCTCTTTTCTCTCAGTAATTTTCTTTCTCTCTATTACTGTTGTTCTGCTTTTCTTTCTCTCCACCTCTTCTCTCGTTTCTACTGGGCTGTCATGCTCCTTCCTTTAGCCTTCTCTGACTGTGGAGGACACCAGTCCCTACGGATTTTGATGGATATATGCCCTATCTGATGATTTTCTAAGTGCATCCTCTCTTTCCCTCTACACTCACATGCACATAAACACACATATGCACACACACAGTCTTACACTCATATACCATAGACACACACTCATGAGCGAGCATACTCACATACACACACACACAAAAATGTATGAGGATTCTTTCCTGCAATGGTTGTCTGGGTATGCCTGGTGTTTCTCATCCAACAGTTTATAAGACATAAAATGGGATTTAATTTCTCTTTGATCATTTTTCATTCAAGGCCTTTTAACCTATTTGGTGTCTTCAGCATACACAGCTAGTCAGCTAAAGTATGAATGTTGCATTCACCTCCCCTTGTGTTAAACAATATGATCACTCACAGCAATTTATACAATCTACTGAGAGCATCTCATTTATACGGTGTTGAATGCAGCTTGGATTATCTGTGAGATACTATCAATATGTGTTTTTATTACACAACCGTATAGTCACCGCAGCCTCGTACAAGGTCATGGATACGTGGGGACTGTGAATATGACATTTTTTTCCACCCACGCTGTTTCACAGATCATAATGATGTCCAACCACTGATTTTTAATTACACTAAGCTAGAATGAAGGACTTTGTTTTTTTCCTGTTCAGGAGAACAACAATTAGAAGGAGAAAATAAATAGTGCCCTTCCCTACTCTTCTTTGACCTCTGTTTGAAACTCATGTTTGAAACCCACGTTTGAAGCCCTTATATGAAAATGACTCAAGAAATAAAAACTCCCAATACACAATTTTTGATGTACATCATATCTAGTCTACATATCCAACTGATAATTCATGTTGGCTGAAAAGCAGGATGTACTGCTGAAATAAGTCAATATTAAATGCAGACGGAAGGCGAAACACTTTCCACAGATAAAATACTTGATCCACTTTATTTCCTGGTTAAGTTACAGTCACAACAACTGGACCTTAATTAGAACAAGGTGTCGCCATCTGGTGCTTTTGGTTAATAAATACCCAATCAAATGCTTGTGGTGGTCAATACTTGAGCCAAGACTATGGGCAGCGGGAGGAGTCAAATAGCACTTTGTGGTTAGGTACATTGTGATTGGCCCTATTGTCACATGATTACAGTGAGACACAGATGTACTTTGGCCTCTGCTGTGTGATGACAGTTGATTATATAAGTCTAATGGAGATGACAGTGTTGGGGAAGTTACTCTGAAAATATAGTTTACCAAGCTACCAACTACCTCACACTGGGAGAAGTTAAGCTACTAGGAGAAGTTAAATGTAATTAAATCAAGCTTTATTTATACAGCAAATTTCAGACATGGAATGCAACGCAATGTGCTTTACAGGAAGAAGAAATATATATATATATATATAAATTTACATCCCAACAAACATAAGATAAAAAACAAAAAAAATGACACTGAAGCTACCATTAAGAAGCATATAGGTTACTTAACTAAAGTTACTTTGAAAAGGTAGTTCACTACATCCAAGCTACTGTGTGATAAATTATCATATCTACATATGAAATGTCATAGACTACATATTGCAAGAATAGATCCCTCTGGTGTCAGATGTTAACGTAATGTGCGTCAATCTAAGTAACATAGTTTTTAAAATCCTATCAAAATCTGTCAGTTTAAGATAAAGATATATATTTTTTGTTGTTGCATGGGCTGCATCTCAATCCACCTATGGTGGTCTTTCTGCATCTGTGGGGGAAGATGACCGAACTACAGCATCGTTTGTCAGACCATGAGACATCCCGAAAATCGGTCTTCTCATGAAAACATCTGTATCGTCCACTCTATAGAAAGAGAAGATTCTCACAAACACCATTTTTTTAAATGTGTACCTTTATTTAACTAGGCAAGTCAGTTAACAACACATTCATATGTACAATGATGGCCTAGGAACAGTGGGTTAACTGCCTTGTTCAGGGGCAGAACGACAGATCTTTACCTTGTCAGCTCGGGAATTCAACCTAGCAACCTTTCAGTTCCTGGCACAATGCTCTAACAACTAGGCTACCTGCCACCCCACAATGGTATTCTACGTTTTTGCTCTACAACCCCCACAAGTGTTACACACTCCTCTGAAGGTAACCAATACCAGTTTTAAAAATAGAATGAAAGTCTGGAGGTGGTTTTGTGCCTAAACATGTTGAATTTGTTTTTAAATATATATTTCTTGAGCTTTCTTATATCTCCTAGATATAGGACAGACACTTCAAAACCTTATTCCTTATGGTTTATTGCCATTGCCACTTTTTTTGCCATTAATGAAGCTGATAAGCAATGCGTTTCTATGGGCTATAGTAGTAAAGGCCAGATTCAATATTTTATCTAATATATTTATTTATTTATTTCATAAGCTAAATTATCCATAGTATAACCATCTTAAAACAATTCCATATATCAAATTCGAACAATATTGATATCAATATCGACAATATATATATGTATGTATGTGTGTATATATATTTAAAAAAAACGTTATTGTTGAGCAAAATCCAAACTCCACACAGATTCACTCCAGATCTTGTATTTAGAATCATGTACAATGTACAATGTAGAAAATAGTAAAAAAAAACTTGAATGAGTAGGTGTGTCCAAACCTTTGCCTGGTACTGCGTGTGTATATATATATATATATATATATATATGTGTGTGTGTGTGTGTGTGTGTGTTTTATTGTCACATACACCAAATATGTGCAGTGAAATGTGTTGTTTTACAGGGTCAGCCATATTATTACGGTGCCCCTGGAGCAAATTAGGAGTAAGTGCCTTGCTCAAGGGCACATCAACAGGTATTCAAACCAGTGACCTTCCGGTTACTGGCCTGACAGACTAACCTCTAGGCTACATGCTGCCCTGTACTGCAAAAACTTGCTGTGAGATATTAGCCAGTACAGGGGGACTTTATACATAGGGACCTAAGGGACCCTATTGATGGAAACAGCCTGTTCCTCTTCCCAAAAGCCCGATACAAATATTTGTATTATTTCATAAAATAAATAGTTTTATTATATGATATACCATATTGTCCATTGACAGGCCAAATGCAGTCAAGTTTTTTTCTGCAAAGTTTTCTGAAACGGCTGACTTCCTTAGGCTACATTCCCTTTACTGCTCTGACATTCTTTTTTAGGTCATTGTAATGTGCGGAAACCTAAGCTCTAATATTCAGAGGCTCAAGTCATTTTCTCTCTGAATTCGACGTGTTTCGTTCTATATCCATGGGCTAGACTTGAGGAGAGGCGGGACTGTACAGCGGGGAAGGGCGTTCTTGCTGAGGTCAGACCAAGACTCGTCACACAAGGGGTGGGTCTTACGGCGCAAAGGAAAACCCACCTTTTTCATTGTTAGGGACAAGGTGGAATGTGTTGGTTTGATCCTACAGCTCAGGCGGGGAATATAGGGAAGAAACAACGAACGCAGATAAGTAGGAAAAAAAGCCTTTTGCCGCTGGTGTACCAGAAATCTGTGAAATAACTTGTCTTTGATTCAAACCTAGTCATCTAATCGGCACTAACCGAATGAATTTGGGGACTATCGCAGATTCTTTCATCGCAAGGTAGGTGAACTAGCTATTGTAAAACTACACATATTACTACATGGAAACATTTAACTGTGCTAGGATGCTGTAACTTCCTGAGTTCGACACGGGCAGACTCCGAACTGCGGCAAGTTTTGACCCCTCCTCCCTCTGCTCTTCTGCTGGCGCAGCCAAAAGGAAGCCTCCACGAAACACCAGACTGCGGTTAAAAACCTGGGCCACGTTCAGTAGGAAAACGGGGTGGAATGTTGCAGAAATAAATATAACGACGAATAGAACTGACGTGATTCCATATTCATCAAGTCAGACATGTTTGTCCAGTGGTACATATTTCCATAGCCATGTATTTGCCTATTACTGTCTGAACTTTCTACAACGTTGTGTCCTGCTGAGCGGCCAGGTGGTTAAATTGTGTAACAGTTTGAAGTTTTCCTCTTTCGTAGCTCGCTAGTTGACCGTTTCATAATATTACGAGTTGCTAGGCTACTTTTGCGTTCATTGGCGACGTAACTTTACCGCTATCAGGATGTGATGTTGGGGGTTTCTGAACAGGACATTTTTATGTTTTCCTCGAGAACAATGTATCCGGATCGAACGATTTCTTGAAATGAATTCGCAACACTATTAACCACTCACCATAACACAAATCGAAAAAGTCCACTTTTTTTCTTAGTCAACTACACAGTCCACTGTAACCTTTAAATATTTAGTAGCCTAAAGTAGGCCGCTTTTTTTTTCGGGTCAAGGTAAATAACGATTGCAATGTTCTGAGCAAGATGGCAGTAAAAACCCTTTCTATATTGATACTTGACAGATACTATTTTAGCTGGCTCCCAAGTAGTCTGTGTTGACACAGCCATAGGTAATGTTCTTCAACTTGATGTCTATGGATAAATCATCAAATGCATTTAGGTCAATGCTGAAATTGTGAAGACAGCAGGGAAATATCAGCCTGATACAATTGGAGATTGTCTTGATTGTTGGCAATATTTTTGCAAAGATCCACTTGACATTGGAAGGGAGTTTCCCCAAAGATAGCAATTTTTTATTTCACTGCACCAATATGGGAATTGGGCAGTGATACAGAAATCTGCAGGTCTCATCAAAGTGAACACCTAATGCCTGAGAATCCTTTTAACACAGTACATTTGGATAGTCGAGCATTGATTTGCCCTCATGTTGGCGCGAGCAGGCTAGGTATCTACAGCCAATCCAGTATGGGTTGGAAACTACAGTGAGCTTCGATTGGTCAATAGCAAGGCAATGTCAGAGTATTTGCATAAAGTTCAGCTTTCCCCAATTTTGGTCCCACTCTATTCACGCTCCCCCACCCATGTTTGCGTCGCCCAATGGTCCCCTGCCCACTTTGCTTCAGATGTTGGCTCTGTTGTTTCATTGCCCCAACGTTCTAGGTGGATTTCCGGTGAAACAGCTGAGATCCACAAATCACGTTGGGGGTGAAGAAACAACCATTGGGCGTGAGCATGGGTGAGAGAAGTGAACAGGGTGGGACCAAAATTGGGGAAAGCTGAACTTTATGCAAATACTCTGTGACATTGCCTTGCTATTGACCAATCGAAGCTCACTGTAGTTTCCAACCCATACTGGATTAGCTGTTGATACCTAGCACTGCCTAACTTGCTTGCTAGCACCAACATGAGGGCAACGCAAGTGTTACTATCCGAATTCACGCATGAAAGGGATCTCGGCTATAAGAGGGGTGTGTGTGTGTGTAATGGCAGGGGTGTGTGACTCGGGTACCTGTGAAAGTTTGTTGCTGTATGTGTACATGGACCACATACATAGCCCACATATAACGAGTGTCAAAGCAATGAGATGTAATGCTGAGTCTGAACATCACATTTTATTGGTCACATGCTTGGTAAACAACAGGTGTAGACTAACAGTGAAATGCTGACTTACGGGCCCTTCCCAACAATACAGAGAGAGAAATAGAAAGATAACCGCCTGGTATAGAGGGATGGCAGGTAGCGCATCCCCAGTGACATACTGAGCCGTAGGCACTACCTTCTATAGCGCCTTGCTGTCGGATGCCAAGCAGTTGCAATACCAAGCGGTGACCCAGCCAGTCAAAATGCTCTCAATGGTGCAGCTGTAGGACTTTGGGGGGGGGGGGGGGGTCAGAGGGCCCATGACAAATCTTTTCAGCCGCCTGAAGAGGCGTTGTCGTGCCTTCTTCATGACTGTGTTGGGTGTGTGTGGGTGAACGGGAGCAATGCTCCTTCAGCAGTAGTAGTAGTAGCAGCAGTGGGGAGTAGTAGTCTGGCAGGCTGGACCGTGGGATATAAATGGAGCTAGGGAGAAAGATAGAGAGGGGATCTGTTTCAGACATGAAGGCAAGTCACTGCTGGCTTTCCAGTAAGTCCCAGAGCCAGCTACTAACTCTGCTACTGCTTCCACCCCTTCTGATGGTGGAAACACAAGTACAAGATAGTTAGACTGCGAGATAGGCACAGATGCATGCATTGGAGATTCACTATTTGTGCATACAGGGAATAATCTATCCATTTCGGCCTTAGTAGGATTCAGAAGTACATGGTCATTAATATTGTCGACACAAGCTGCTTCCAGCCAAGGAAAAGGCCATTTTACGCCATCGTGCCAAACCATTGAGAGGTTACAATGCCAAACAAAGCAAGCTCCACACTTGAATTGCAATCCCTTCATATTCTGTCTGTGCGAACATTGGCCAAGTGGATGTGTTGGCCCAGTGGAGAGTACAAAAACTAGAGTGCTGTCCTATTCCACCTCCTATTTGGCCACTTCGTGCTAGTCTACTGTAGCAAACTTTACCTTCAACTTTGGCTGGCCACTTGGTAGGTCTATGGTGTTTTTCCTTTGGGGTTATGTCACTCTTTACTGCTTGATAGTGTACATTACGTTGTCTGAAGACTATTTTCAGAGGATTGGAATTGGAAGCCTTCACGGGTCCAAAAAGTTGGACAGTTAACCGGCGCAGTTAACCGGCGCTGAAGAAGTGAGAGGAAGAGGAGGTAAAGAGCAGTGACGCTCTAACAGGGGCCGCGCTTTGTGTGTCGGCTACTGTGAGCGAGTGACACGAGCAGGGAGGGAGAGGCCGCGGCCAACCAAGCCGACTTGTGCTATAGTAGACTAATATCTGCCATAGCTAGGCTATTTATCATTCAATATGAGTACTAGTACCCGTCTTGACTGCATCAAACCTGGGAGAAGCTAGCTAGCTAGGCTAATTGAGGTCGCATGCTCTTTCTGGTCTTACACAGTTACGTTATAATGTGAATGGAGTTGTTTGTAACAGTCTACTTGTTGGCTCTCGGTCGTTGTACCCGGTCCTTCTCGTTTAACTTTTAATTCCGTCTTCCATTGATTAGATATCTCCTAACCTTTGCCCCACACGGAGGCCCTTTGACTGTAGCCTATTGCCGCTTTGATGACTTATGATTGGCCGACAACAAGCTACATGTGCCCCTCGTAAAAATGGCTCTCTCGCTCTCCCCCGCAGCAGTCATGTTTGGATCTACAGTATATAGGTCCTTCCAGACAAGTCAGTTAAAATTACACATACCCGTGACAATCATATCAGATCCGACTTGCTCTGTCCCAAATCGGATCTCGGGTATCTGGGTACAGGTGGATCTGTGAAAACCTCTAATTGGAATCGTGTAGACAATGTAGGAGTGCCTGTGAACTTAGCCATTCCAAATGGACTTTTTATGATCAAGAGTGAAAGCAAGCAAAGGCGCAGAGTTTGTTCAGTCGCCAAAGTAATAATTCCCCCCCCCCCCCCCCCCCCCTCCTCTTTTTACGACCCGAGTTTACACATGATTCATTTTCCACTTGAAGGAAGCATGCAATGAAATGGCATCTGCTGCCTTTGGCTGAAACCAACGTGTAATCATTATGGGTGTCCAATAAGTGTAAATATCAGAGTTACTAGCTGGACCTGAGGATTACAGAGTGGCTAAATGACCAGTCTGGAGATTAAATGGAAAATTTTGTTTTTTAAACTACCGGGCAGGTCAAGTGTTCCGGTGTTGGTGTATTTCATAGAACTGTAATGGTCTATAGCCTAGATTATATATGTCTGAAAATACTTAGTCTTCCGGGATAGCAAAGTCAACGATGTAGAGAATGATGTTCCAGGTTTCTTTAATAAGGACCTTGTTGAAATAGCGCAGATGATTGCGTTTAGTGAAGCACACAGCCCACGTTTATTGTGATAATGAAATAATGGTCTGAGTATCCGGGACAGTGTCTCGTGTTGATGCTACGCAGGCCAGATGGACACTGCTGCCTGAGCGCCGGCAAAGGGTACGTACTATAGGAGAGTTCTAAATGCTTCTATGGAGTCTGCTAACACTAGCTTTGCCTTTTTGAGGTGTGTTTATGGGTGTTTTTTCCCCCAATCCTGCCTTTAAGACCCTGCAAAGTGGTAGTGGTCCTCAAACCTTCCCCCCAGCCACGCTTTTATCAGTGGTGGGTGACGGTCTTGTCTCTGTGATTTCAGCTGGAGTTCAAACCAATTGTCCGCTGTCTGTACTTTCTTGCAGCACCACTGATCTGATATCAGTAAAGCGTTCCCAGTTCACACTGTTCGTGCTGTTCACTCACTCATTAAAGAACGGCCTTTGACCTACTGGAGGAGATCTGTTGTCACTCCAAAGACGTCAGCTAGGGTAAAACCAGGCTATATTTATCCTGCACAGAGCAACATTATATTCCTGTGTAGGGCAGACTTATTTAGAAAGATTTTTTTCTTACTATGTGTTCTTTTACCAAACAAACCTGGTTTTGTGTTATTTTAATGTTAAATTCCATTTCCACTACAACACAATGAACTAGCCTTTGGGCACTGAAACCCAAGCCCACAACCGCAAAATCTGGAGCATCCATAGAGTCGTGCAAAAGACTTGAGGTATCAGGTATTTGTTCCCTTTCTCCAGGTGCACAGGAGTCATTTGAAGGGGACACAATTAAGCTATGGCTTAATAAATCTCTACTGTCACTGTTGTTATGCTGTAAGCATGGGTGGGTGTCTCCAGTAGAGCAGGCCACTGTATGGTAAAGCCCGGGGGTAACTTAAGTTCCACTTGGTGTTTGTCTGTGCATGTTCATGTTTGGGGTTGGGTATGCCACAAGCGGACAGATGGTGTGTGTTGGCAGGAAGATGACGGGTACAGTTGAAGTGTCCAACATGATTGGGTCTTGAGTGGCTTTGCGTTGATCCTTTTTACCAGTGACTCGTTTTGGCCTCCTTAGTGTCAAAAGGGTGCAAAATGGGCAGCTCATTGTTGGATGCTTCGATTGGATCTGGCAATCGGAACGAAGAGTGGCGTTTCCTTGGTGGTCTTTTTTGTTGGAGCATGTGGCTATGTGATGGCAGCCTTCATGTTATCAATGGGATGTGCCTCAGATCATCCCTTAGGATACTGTCAGTACGTAATGTCTCAAAGGCTATATTTTTCTGTACCCAATTGTAATAGTAAATATTTTCTTGTTCTTGTAGGTGATGAGCAGTGGGCTGGCTGGCTCAGCTAAATAAACTCGTAGCATTAGCTGGATGTTGATAAATTTACCTACACCTCTTTCTGAGGGGAAAGATATAAACACACTTGAGATAAAATTCCTCAGCCATGAAATATTTCATTTGTGTGAACTTTGTAGCCCCTGTTTCCAGACCTCAAGACAGTGCACTTGGGAAAGTCTCTCCATGGCTGCCACGTTTGTATTGTGAGTTGATATGAGCTTGGAGGCTTTCGACAGATCCGTTAAAGAGTGTTAGAGGCTAGCATAGGAGGTGTGCCGGTGAAGGAATGTGTTGGAATATGAGCAATTGGTCAGAACAGAGACCATAAAAAAGACCATTCTTAATGATTTACCCATATGGTCCACTATCTCTAAACCTATTGTCACTTGCTCTTGTCTCTACCTCACTTGTCTCATACTGTTTAATATATATATATTTATGTTTAGAACATTCAGGTTTGTAATGCAAGCTTTATTAAGTCCTCCATTTTGGGCAGCACAAAGAGGCTACAGAGGTGATTTAAACACAGCTTCAGATTAGTGGTCGACCGATTAATCGGCATGGCCGATTTAATTAGGGACGATTTTCAAGTTTTCAAAACAATCGGTAATCTGCATTTTTGGACGCCCATTGCATTCCACGAGGAAACTGTGTGGCAGGCTGACCACCTGTTACGTGAGTGCAGCAAGGAGTCAAAGTAAGTGGCTAGCTAGCATTAAACTGGTGATATTACTAGGTTAACTAGCTTGTCCTGCGGTGCCTGTTAATTTATCATCGACTCAGTCTACTTCGCAAAACGGGGGATGATTTAACAAAAGCTCATTTGCAAAAAAAAGCACAATTGTTGAACGAATGTAACTAACCATAAACATCAATGCCTTTCTTAAAATCAATACACAGATTTTTTTTAAACCTGAATATTTAGTTAAAAGAAATTCATGTTAACAGGCAATATTAACTAAAGAGATGGTGTCATTTCTCTTGCGTTCATTGCACGCTGTCAGTGTATATGCAACAGTTTGGGCCGCCTGGCTTGTTGATAACTAATTTGCCAGAATTTTACATAATCATGACATAACATTGAAGGTTGTGCAATGTAACAGCAATATTTAGACTTAGGGTTGCCGCCCGTTCGATAAAATACGTAACGGTTCTGTATTTCACTGAAAGAATAAATGTTTTCTTTTCGAAATGATAGTTTCCGGATTTGACCATATTAATGACCATGGCTCGTATTTCTGTGTTATTGTATTATTAAGTCTATGATTTGATAGAGCGGTCTACCTGTGCGATGGTAGGCGGCAGCAGGGACGTAAGCATTCATTCAAACAGCACTTTCCTGCATTTGCTAGTAGCTCTTTGCTGTGCTTTAAGCATTGCACTGTTTATGACTTCAAGCCTATCAACTCCTGAGATTAGGCTGGAAACACTATATTGCCCATAAGAACATTCAATAGTCAAAGGTATATGAAATACAAATGGTATAGAGATAAATAGTCCTATAATTCCTATAATAACTACAAACTAAAACTTCTTACCTGGGAATATTGAAGACTGATGTTAAAAGGAACCACCAGCTTTCATATGTTCTGAGCAAGGAACTTAAACGTTAGCTTTTTTTACATGGCAAATATTGCATTTTTACTTCTCCAACACTTTGTTTTTGCATTATTTAAACCAAATTGAACATGTTTCATTATTTATTTGAGACTAAATTGATTTTATTAATGTATTAAAATAAGTTCATTCAGTATTGTTGTAATTGTCATTATTACAAATATATATTTATATATATACAGTGCCTTGCGAAAGTATTCGGCCCCCTTGAACTTTGCGACCCTTTGCTACAATTCAGGCTTCAAACATAAAGATATAAAACTGTATTTTTTTGTGAAGAATCAACAACAAGTGGGACACAATCATGAAGTGGAACGACATTTATTGGATATTTCAAACTTTTTTAACAAATCAAAAACTGAAAAATTGGGCGCGCAAAATTATTCAGCCCTCTTAAGTTAATACTTTGTAGCACCACCTTTTGCTGCGATTACAGCTGTAAGTCGCTTGGGGTATGTCTCTATCAGTTTTGCACATCGAGAGACTGACATTTTTTCCCATTCCTCCTTGCAAAACAGCTCGAGCTCAGTGAGGTTGGATGGAGAGCATTTGTGAACAGCAGTTTTCAGTTCTTTCCACAGATTCTCGATTGGATTCAGGTCTGGACTTTGACTTGGCCATTCTAATACCTGGATATGTTTATTTTTGAACCATTCCATTGTAGATTTTGCTTTATGTTGCGGATCATTGTCTTGTTGGAAGACAAATCTCCGTCCCAGTCTCAGGTCTTTTGCAGACTCCATCAGGTTTTCTTCCAGAATGGTCCTGTATTTGGCTCCATCCATCTTCCCATCAATTTTAACCATCTTCCCTGTTCCTGCTGACGAAAAGCAGGCCCAAACCATGATGCTGACACCACCATGTTTGACAGTGGGGATGGTGTGTTCAGGGTGATGAGCTGTGTTGCTTTTACGCCAAACCTAACGTTTTGCATTGTTGCCAAAAAGTTCAATTTTGGTTTCATCTGACCAGAGCACCTTCTTCCACATGTTTGGTGTGTCTCCCAGGTGGCTTGTGGCAAACTTTAAACAACACTTTTTATGGATATCTTTAAGAAATGGCTTTCTTCTTGCCACACTTCCATAAAGGCCAGATTTGTGCAATATACAACTGATTGCTGTCCTATGGACAGAGTCTCCCACCTCAGCTGTAGATCTCTGCAGTTCATTCAGAGTGATCATGGGCCTCTTGGCTGCATCTCTGATCAGTCTTCAACGCATCGGCGTTGAAAAATCATAGTCGGTCGACCTGTTAGTGATTCAAATCGTATCTAACCGAATTGTTTCAAACTATGTTTCAGAGATGAGTATCGAATCGTCTTGAAAAGGAAAGATGCACATCCCTACTGCTGAGCCATCCTCCATTTCCTTGTCTCTGAAACGGATACTGATTTTGTCATTGCTGCAACACCAGAATATTAAAATGTTCCTGCTTAGTTGCATGATGACCTGTATTAGTTTGATATTTTTCTGTTTTTCTGCAGAGCCATCATAACATCCTGGTATGCATGATTCTTTGGACTGCGATTGGACCATAGAAAGAAAGTATTTTTGTTAACCTCTCTTTCTCCTAGTCACCCACTAGAGAAAGCCAATATGATCATTATTGTACTCATGCCAAGAATTGTGTTGGTGGCAAAGTGTTGAAGGCGATAAGTTCTCTCATGTTTAATCAGTTGCCCCTCGCCACTTTGGATCAACATTTGGTTGGCACAAAGAAGCAGCCACTCCATGTTTTGAGTACTTTCTCCCACGGTAATGGACTGACTTGGATGGTTATCATGGACGTCCAGGCCCTGTTGTGACTTTGAACCCAGAATGGTCCTGTACAGATACAGTAGGCTACACTGTGCCTATACAAAAAGGCTTCTCAAGAATGGCCCACGAAATGCAATCCTTTGAATAAAAGAAAAGGAGGTAAATGCTCAGAAATCATGTAGAGTCACAGCGGTTGAACTGGGACAGCGGGATGGACGGGGAAGTTAACAGGGAGAAAAAAGTTAAGAGATTTTTCCTTAATTCCTCAGCTACAGTTATTTTGTGTGTCCCTTGAATCTTCTGGACAGGCCAATATTTCTCATCATGGGCTCCCAACGATTCTTATCTACGGCTTCTCGACGAGTCCCTCGGCTGTTCTCACATGAGTCCTCCCTCCTCTCCGGCCCGCTGTTCTCACATGAGGCCTCCTCTCCGGCCCGCTGTTCTCACATGAGGCCTCCCTCATCTCTGGCCCGCTGTTCTCACATGAGTCCTCTCTCCTCTCCGGCCCAGTTCCAGGGGTCCATAGGGTCCTCTCCGGCCCAGTTCCAGGGGTCCATAGGGTCCTCTCCAGCCCAGTTCCAAGGGTTCATAGGGTCCTCTCCAGCCCAGTTCCAGGGGTATTTTTGGTTAATGAAAAGATATCTGAAGTGCTTACCCTTAAAAGGGATGTCAGGGTGGAAGCTTGTGTTGTGTTTAACATTGTGTGTGGTACCAGTCTTGAAAACACTGGAATGTCGTGCGTTAGTGGGCTGGAAAGAGTGGGAGTGGGGGGGGGCACGTTCGGGAAAAGGGAGAAATATTTGTTGTTTTTCAGAATCCATTCCAGTATGGTTCATGGTGCATTCTTCATGTGGGAAAATGACTAGTGAGGAAGGTGAACATTGGACTCTAATTCGCAGGATATCTTATCTATCCACAGCAAATTCTTATTACAGGACTGTACCTGTCTACATTACATAACCTGTTTTTGAACGATCGTCTCAGATGACTTCATCTACCACACACACTGGTACTTTGCACAGTAGGCCTATCTCTGAAGTCAAAAGTATCTCAAAATCCTTTAACTTTTACCCCTGAGTATTCCATTTAAAATCCAGTCAATTCAGAAAAGTAAACCAAATTCCAATTCCACATTTTCCTCCATTGAAAAGCAATGAAAAAGAATTGGAGTTGAAATTCCATTGTACTTCCTGAATTGAAATGGAGCTGACATGCATTTTATAGCCATTTCTACTCAGACTGTTGTACTACTTTGAGTATTGTAATGGGTCTTTCAACTCCTGTACCATGGTAGTTGAGCTAGACCCATTTTCCTAAGCATCTTTTTCTTCACTCGCAGGATTTAAGATGGGCCTCTTATTTTCTGTTGTTTTTTCGGTCGAGACGGTCCTCTGTTTTTAGTTCTCTGGGCCTGTGGTTGGCAGATGGCCGGCTGGTCCAGCCTGGCCTCGCCAGCATACCACAAGCTACAGGAGTTCATCCCAAGGGCTCTTGTTGACGTTTGGTCTCCCAGAGCGATAGCTTGCTGCTGTTCTAGGAACTCTGAGATGAGAAGACGTTGACAGCAAATGTGTGGTTGACAGACTTTGCCAGAGGTGTCTCTCGTACTCACACTTCAAAGTGTGTGAGGGGAGGATGGATGATGATGAATAGGGAGAGACATGGGTAAAAAGCGTTATTTTCTGTTCTTGGCAGTTCTTTCTTAACTCGTAACTAGCCTTGCTGCTATGTTTTGTTTTACTTCTTAACCAGAGAGAAAGAGGGAGTGTTGGAGTGCGAAAGAGAGGGTATGGGGGAGGAACCGCAGGCTGCTTGTTAAACATGACCTCTAGAAGGATCGGGAGCTGTGATTAGCGTATTTGGTGTCAGTGAGAGGGCATCTAGGCAACAACCTGGAGCACCCAGCAACCAAAGCCACCTCATTTGTTCAGAGAGTGACAGCCCTGCCTGCTGTAGCCAATTATGCCATAAGAAATATAATCTAGTAATTTATTTTTGAAGTAAGCCAACATAAGCACCAGGCATAAGACTACTGTAACTTAACTGTCCTGGGCCAGTATCCACAAAGCATCTCAGCAGGAGTGCTTATCTTGGATCTGTCCATATAATCTTATTAATCTAATAGGTTAAACTGATCCTTGATCAGCACTCCTACTCTGAGACTTTGTGAATACAGGCCCTGATCTTACACTAGGAGTGTGAACATTTTAAACAGTAAAATATTTGACTGAAATTGGGACGTTAAAGCTTAAGAAAAAATCCCTAACCACATTTTTTTAAATATTTTTTTATCACAGTGCAGTTATCACAAAACTACCACTAGAAGGAACTGATCATCATAAAGGGAAAAATGTAAATTGAACAAATACCTAACTCAAAAATGCTGTAACGTTAGGAGGAGATATGGATCTTTCATATGATTTGTCACAGATGTAAAGCACTCCATCTCATCGTAGTTAAGTTTGAAAAATTGCGCTGAAAGGCAAGCTGTCAAACTGCCGTTAATAAGTGACAAGTGGCACGCTGTTTATCAGTGCCGTGCCCAACATCATTAACTAGCTAGCTAAAATTCCATCCCTGTGTTTCAGTAACACAGGCTACAACAAGCTAAATCAGCTGATTTACATCACTAGCGACCACTATACTTGCACATAATTTGTGCAGGAGTCAGGCCTGGAATTTTGTGATGTTAGGGGTAAGGCCATTTGGGCCCAATCTGGTGAGGTGCCCAATCTGCCAGCGCGCCAAGCCATTTAAATAGCCAATTTAAAAAAAACACTAGTTATTCTGTTAAGAAAGACATGTATGTAAATGTACATAAATAATTAGCCAACCTTTTATTGTTCTTTTGTTTTTTTCCTCTTGTGTTTATTGTGTAGTAAATGTTTTTATTTTCATAGTTGAATGTTTTTTCCTGTGAAGCACATTGCGCTGCAATCCATGTCTGAAATGTGCTGTATAAATAAAGCTGGATTTGACTTCAGTGTAGGTGATGGCCTGTGTGTATTGGCTACAGTCGGTCATGTCCAGACCAACGCTGACAGGAGGGAGGAGCCAAACCGCACCACAACATCACCCACCTTGCAATCTGAGCGGAGGCGGTCAACATTGTGAAACTATTTTACCATAAACGCAATTGTTTAAAATCTGGATGTTTTTATTTATTTATGATGCATGTCTTACCATGTTCCGACCATTAGATTGTTTTATAAACACTTCCTCATATGCTATTGAAACCAGCATTTCTCTCGTTAACTTAATTTTGTTTTACAGCAGACAGACACAATCCTAGTCATATTAACAACCCATGCGGTGTGCTTTGGAGAACAGTGTTTGCCCGCTAATTGCAATTTGGAACATTCCTGCTTATAGCCTTACTGCAGTGTGCACATTACTGTGCTTATAATGTGAAGAAATAGCCTTAGTTTATCAACATTTTAAGCTAAACGTTCTGATCTGTTGCATCAGCCTCATTGCTTTTAAAAGGTGTTTTGATTTACTGTGGTTGTATTAATTTGGTTGTATTAATCTATCGCCGCACAACTGTCCCAGAGTCTGTTTTTGGAAGATTTATTTCTGGCACAGAACGACAAGCTGACCAATAGAATAGGTAAACTTTTGTAAAATTGGGGAAAGTAGAGTGACATAGGCTAGTGCTTTTGCTGTTTGTTACTCATCTTGTTGTCTGACAAAGTAAATGTGGACCGTTCTTCTACCATCTCCAATATGCACCTTGGAATTCAACGTGCGCTGTTGCATCCCCGATGTCTGTCTTCACTAGTTGCCTACTTCGAAGTTGGGATTCCTGTGAAAAGGGCACGATCACGTGACGGTCATTGGCTAATAAGAATTGCGATATCTGAGAGAGCCATGTGAGTGAGAGGTGCTTTGGAGCAGGGCCATTTGGCAGCCTGGACTAGGGAATTATAATTATTATATTCGGGCATGGTTTTTTGTTGTTGTGGGAATTACATCCACACTCTAGGGGGCATCGACTGCCATGGCAATTCGAGGCCTGGCAGATGTAGAATAAAAAAAACGTTTTTACAGATTTCTCAGTCTATTTCTGCCCCAGTGCCTTTGTTTCATGGAGCGAGTCAGGTCAGGGGAGCGGAAGACCATGTTTCATAGAGCGAGTCATGTACAAGACTGGGGCGCGGAAGACCATGTTTCATAGAGCGAGTCAGGTCAGGGGCGCGGAAGACCATGTTTCATGGAGCGAGTCAGGTCAGGGGAGCGGAAGACCATGTTTCATAGAGCGAGTCATGTACAAGACTGGGGCGCGGAAGACCATGTTTCATAGAGCGAGTCAGGTCAGGGGCGCGGAAGACCATGTTTCATAGAGCGAGTCAGGTCAGGGGAGCGGAAGACCATGTTTCATAGAGCGAGTCAGGTCAGGGGCGCGGAAGACCATGTTTCATAGAGCGAGTCAGGTCAGGGGAGCGGAAGACCATGTTTCATAGAGCGAGTCAGGTCAGGGGCGCGGAAGACCATGTTTCATAGAGCGAGTCAGGTCAGGGGAGCGGAAGACCATGTTTCATAGAGCGAGTCAGGTCAGGGGCACGGAAGACCATGTTTCATAGAGCGAGTCAGGTCAGGGGCGCGGAAGACCATGTTTCATGGAGCGAGTCAGGTCAGGGGCGCGGAAGACCATGTTTCATAGAGCGAGTCAGGTCAGGGGAGCGGAAGACCATGTTTCATAGAGCGAGTCAGGTCAGGGGAGCGGAAGACCATGTTTCATAGAGCGAGTCAGGTCAGGGGCGCGGAAGACCATGTTTCATAGAGCGAGTCAGGTCAGGGGCGCGGAAGACCATGTTTCATAGAGCGAGTCAGGTCAGGGGCGCGGAAGACCATGTTTCATAGAGCGAGTCAAGTCAGGGGCGCGGAAGACCATGTTTCATAGAGCGAGTCAGGTCAGGGGCGCGGAAGACTGTTTCATGGAGCGAGTCAGGTCAGGGGCGCGGAAGACCATGTTTCATAGAGCGAGTCAGGTCAGGGGCGCGGAAGACCATGTTTCATAGAGCGAGTCAGGTCAGGGGCGCGGAAGACCATGTTTCATAGAGCGAGTCATGTACAGGTCAGGGGCGCGGAAGACCATGTTTCATAGAGCGAGTCAGGTCAGGGGCGTGGAAGACCATGTTTCATAGAGCGAGTCAGGTCAGGGGCGCGGAAGACCATGTTTCATAGAGCGAGTCATGTACAAGACGGGCGTGGAAGACCATGTTTCATAGAGCGAGTCAGGTCAGGGGCGCGGAAGACCATGTTTCATAGAGCGAGTCATGTACAAGACGGGGGCGCGGGAGACCATGTTTCATAGAGTGAGTCAAGTCAGGGGCGCGGGAGACCATGTTTCATAGAGAGAGTCATGTAGGAGACGGGCGCGGAAGACCATGTTTCATAGAGCGAGTCATGTAAAAGACAGGGGCGCGGAAGACCATGTTTCATAGAGCGAGTCAGGTCAGGGGCGCGGAAGACCATGTTTCATAGAGCGAGTCAGGTCAGGGGAGCGGAAGACCATGTTTCATAGAGCGAGTCAGGTCAGGGGCGCGGAAGACCATGTTTCATAGAGCGAGTCATGTACAAGACGGGGGCGCGGGAGACATTGTTTCATAGAGCGAGTCAGGTCAGGGGCGCGGAAGACCATGTTTCATAGAGCGAGTCAAGTCAGGGGCGCGGAAGACCATGTTTCATAGAGCGAGTCAGGTCAGGGGCGCGGAAGACCATGTTTCATAGAGCGAGTCAGGTCAGGGGCGCGGAAGACCATGTTTCATGGAGCGAGTCAGGTCAGGGGCGCGGAAGACCATGTTTCATAGAGCGAGTCAGGTCAGGGGAGCGGAAGACCATGTTTCATAGAGCGAGTCAGGTCAGGGGCGCGGAAGACCATGTTTCATAGAGCGAGTCAGGTCAGGGGCGCGGAAGACCATGTTTCATAGAGCGAGTCAGGTCAGGGGCGCGGAAGACCATGTTTCATAGAGCGAGTCAGGTCAGGGGCGCGGAAGACCATGTTTCATAGAGCGAGTCAAGTCAGGGGCGCGGAAGACCATGTTTCATAGAGCGAGTCAGGTCAGGGGCGCGGAAGACCATGTTTCATAGAGCGAGTCAGGTCAGGGGCGCGGAAGACCATGTTTCATAGAGCGAGTCAGGTCAGGGGCGCGGAAGACCATGTTTCATAGAGCGAGTCAGGTCAGGGGCGCGGAAGACCATGTTTCATAGAGCGAGTCAAGTCAGGGGCGCGGAAGACCATGTTTCATAGAGCGAGTCAGGTCAGGGGCGCGGAAGACTATGTTTCATGGAGCGAGTCAGGTCAGGGGCGCGGAAGACCATGTTTCATAGAGCGAGTCAGGTCAGGGGCGCGGAAGACCATGTTTCATAGAGCGAGTCAGGTCAGGGGCGCGGAAGACCATGTTTCATAGAGCGAGTCAGGTCAGGGGCGCGGAAGACCATGTTTCATAGAGCGAGTCAGGTCAGGGGCGCGGAAGACCATGTTTCATAGAGCGAGTCATTTCAGGGGCGCGGAAGACCATGTTTCATAGAGCGAGTCATGTACAGGTCAGGGGCGCGGAAGACCATGTTTCATAGAGCGAGTCAGGTCAGGGGCGTGGAAGACCATGTTTCATAGAGCGAGTCAGGTCAGGGGCGCGGAAGACCATGTTTCATAGAGCGAGTCATGTACAAGACGGGCGTGGAAGACCATGTTTCATAGAGCGAGTCATGTACAAGACGGGGGCGCGGGAGACCATGTTTCATAGAGTGAGTCAAGTCAGGGGCGCGGGAGACCATGTTTCATAGAGAGAGTCATGTAGGAGACGGGCGCGGAAGACCATGTTTCATAGAGCGAGTCATGTAAAAGACAGGGGCGCGGAAGACCATGTTTCATAGAGCGAGTAAAGTCAGGGGCGCGGAAGACCATGTTTCATAGAGCGAGTCATGTAAAAGACTGGGGCGCGGGAGACATTGTTTCATAGAGCGAGTCAAGTCAGGGGCGCGGAAGACCATGTTTCATAGAGCGAGTCAGGTCAGGGGTGCGGAAGACCATGTTTCATAGAGCGAGTCATGTACAAGACGGGGGCGCGGAAGACCATGTTTCATAGAGCGAGTCAGGTCAGGGGCGCGGAAGACCATGTTTCATAGAGCGAGTCAGGTCAGGGGCGCGGAAGACCATGTTTCATAGAGCGAGTCATGTACAAGACTGGGGCGCGGAAGACCATGTTTCATAGAGCGAGTCAGGTCAGGGGCGTGGAAGACCATGTTTCATAGAGCGAGTCAGGTCAGGGGCGCGGAAGACCATGTTTCATAGAGCGAGTCATGTACAAGACGGGCGTGGAAGACCATGTTTCATAGAGCGAGTCAAGTCAGGGGCGCGGAAGACCATGTTTCATAGAGCGAGTCAGGTCAGGGGCGCGGAAGACCATGTTTCATAGAGCGAGTCAGGTCAGGGGCGCGGAAGACCATGTTTCATAGAGCGAGTCAGGTCAGGGGCGCGGAAGACCATGTTTCATAGAGCGAGTCATGTACAAGACGGGCGTGGAAGACCATGTTTCATAGAGCGAGTCAGGTCAGGGGCGCGGAAGACCATGTTTCATAGAGCGAGTCATGTACAAGACGGGGGCGCGGGAGACCATGTTTCATAGAGTGAGTCAAGTCAGGGGCGCGGGAGACCATGTTTCATAGAGAGAGTCATGTAGGAGACGGGCGCGGAAGACCATGTTTCATAGAGCGAGTCATGTACAAGTCAGTGGCGCGGAAGACCATGTTTCATAGAGCGAGTCATGTAAAAGACAGGGGCGCGGAAGACCATGTTTCATAGAGCGAGTCAAGTCAGGGGCGCGGAAGACCATGTTTCATAGAGCGAGTCAGGTCAGGGGCGCGGAAGACCATGTTTCATAGAGCGAGTCAGGTCGGGGGCGCGGAAGACCATGTTTCATAGAGCGAGTCAGGTCGGGGGCGCGGAAGACCATGTTTCATAGAGCGAGTCAGGTCAGGGGCGCGGAAGACCATGTTTCATAGAGCGAGTCAGGTCAGGGGCGCGGAAGACCATGTTTCATAGAGCGAGTCAAGTCAGGGGCGCGGAAGACCATGTTTCATAGAGCGAGTCAGGTCAGGGGTGCGGAAGACCATGTTTCATAGAGCGAGTCATGTACAAGACGGGCGTGGAAGACCATGTTTCATAGAGCGAGTCAGGTCAGGGGCGCGGGTGACCATGTTTCATAGAGAGAGTCATGTAGGAGACTGGCGCGGAAGACCATGTTTCATAGAGCGAGTCATGTACAAGTCAGTGGCGCGGAAGACCATGTTTCATAGAGCGAGTCATGTACAAGACAGGGGCGCGGAAGACCATGTTTCATAGAGCGAGTCAAGTCAGGGGCGCGGAAGACCATTTTTCATAGAGCGAGTCATGTACAAGACGGGGGCGCGGGAGACATTGTTTCATAGAGCGAGTCAGGTCAGGGGCGCGGAAGACCATGTTTCATAGAGCGAGTCAGGTCAGGGGCGCGGAAGACCATGTTTCATAGAGCGAGTCAGGTCAGGGGCGCGGAAGACCATGTTTCATAGAGCGAGTCAGGTCAGGGGCGCGGAAGACCATGTTTCATAGAGCGAGTCATGTACAAGACAGGGGCGCGGAAGACCATGTTTCATAGAGCGAGTCATGTACAAGACGGAGGCGCGGAAGACCATGTTTCATAGAGCGAGTCAAGTCAGGGGCGCGGAAGACCATGTTTCATAGAGCGAGTCAGGTCAGGGGCGCGGAAGACCATGTTTCATAGAGCGAGTCATGTACAAGACAGGGGCGCGGAAGACCATGTTTCATAGAGCGAGTCATGTACAAGACGGAGGCGCGGAAGACCATGTTTCATAGAGCGAGTCAAGTCAGGGGCGCGGAAGACCATGTTTCATAGAGCGAGTCAGGTCAGGGGCGCGGAAGACCATGTTTCATAGAGCGAGTCATGTACAAGACGGGGGCGCGGAAGACCATGTTTCATAGAGTGAGTCAAGTCAGGGGCGCGGAAGACCATGTTTCATAGAGCGAGTCATGTATGAGACGGGGGCGCAGGTGACCGTGCTGGCAAATAGATTTAGAATTTTGGAATATTGATAAACTGCAGTTGGGACGTCAAGTGTGCATCGTCTCAATGCTAATTTTAGACAAAACACTTGCAAACTAGAGTGATCCCTATCGAACCCAACAAGTGGCCACTCGATAAAGAACTTTAGGAGCCAGTTGTTCAGCAATGAGATTCAGCCTATTACTGTGGAAGATAGAACTTAATTCTCCCCTTAGTGGTCATACGCAGTAGGACCATACTCTGCATTGTGATTTTTAAAGGAATAAAAAAATAATAATGTTTTAATGGTTTTTAAACAGCATGGAAAATTGTCCATTTTTCACATCCCTATCTTACAGCCACTCTCCCTCTGGTCCTCTCTGTTTTCAGCCCGAAGAGAGGGGGGAGGGAGAGACCTGCTGGACTACATGTGAATGAGTCCTCACTGAGTGATGTCACTCGGACCCTGAGATAACAGTCTTGGCCTCTGTCTTGCCTTGATATCCATGAGTGGGGGCGTTGGAGTTTAATGACCCGTTGGCTCACATTGCTGTGGCAACCACCAGGCATGTTTTAAACATCCCGCTCTGGCCCCCTCTCTCGGTGTCTGACGGTTGACTATAGCGCATGCGTGTGAAAGAGAGGGCGCGCTCCTGGATGGCTGCTTAGCCTTTCTGAATGACAGATAGCTCGCCTCCTCTCTGGTCTGCCCCCACAGATAGAGGGAGAGAACAAGAGGAAAGGGAGGGAGAATGGGGACGAGGAAGAGGGTGAGAAAGAGAGCGGGATGACGGACACCTGTATCAACATCTCTGCTGATTCAAAATACACCTTGTGTATTCTGCTATTCTAACTCTCCACTGTAAGTTGAGTCCCCGACTGAGTTCCTAAAAATACAGTCATTTTTTTTGTTGAAATGCCCGAGGTCTGGACCTTGGTGTTCTCATGTGTAGTTATGGCCCTGCAGGCAGGTACTGTGGTCTGTGTGCTGGTTGCCTGGAAGTGAGTGTGGGGCAGTAACAACACACTTCCATGGTAACAGAGTGATGCTGAGACACAAAACAATGATTGCTAAGTTAAACAAAGCATACAACTTTATGCACAAGGACTACTTTGAACTATTTCCCCCGAAAAAGGAAGGAAGTGTGTTTTAAACAATCCCCTTAACATTCCTATGGTCAAAACACTGTAAGACAAGCCTCATATAAATAAATAAAAACATCCAGATTTTAAACAATTACATTTATGGTTACTTGAACAGAGCATATGCAATGTTTGGTAACAGAACGACGGCACCAACAGCACCAAGCTTTACGTCTGCACTTGTTCTTCAAGTAGATGTGTTTTTGTAGAATCTTTGGTGGAAATGTACCTTTTGCAATCATCGGTATTTGTTTGATATATATACAGTACCAGTCAGAGGTTTGGACACACCTACTCATTCAAGGATTTTTCTTTACTTTGACTATTTTATTCATTGTAGAATTCTAGTGAAGACATCAAAACTATGAAATAATGCATATGGAATCATGTAGTAACCAAAAAAGTGTTAAACTGTTGGAAAAGCATTCCAGGTGAAGCTGGATGAGAGAATAACACGAGTGTGCAAAGCGGTCATCAAGGCAAAGTAGGCTACTTTAAAGAATATTAAATGTATCTAGATTATTTTGACGTCTTGTTCTACAATGTAGAACATAGTAACGTTTGACTGTTGCTGAGACTGATTTTTCACTTTAAACATGTACAGTATCACTCAATTACCATGGAATTGCCCACAGCACCTTCAAAGATTGAATAGGATCTTCCCTCTTTGTTCCTGTCATTCGTAATACTCCCACTCCAAAACCACCCATTTTTATTCTAGTCTGGATGTGAATGGTCTAAAACTAGCTTTGAGTGATTGTGTCAATTATGTTTACTGTTGCCTCTGGCTGTGCTTCTGTAATTCTATGTGGATAATTACTATGGGCCTGTATTTCTGTCGATCCTTCTGCACTGTACTGTAGAGCATACATGTGGAATCACTGCTCCCCTCTGCCATCTCTCCCGTCTCTCTCTCCTCTCCTGCGTCCTAAGCCTAGGATCTACCAGGCGGCTTTCAAAACAAAATTCCTTCTGGATTATTTTTCTTGTGATCAGAAAATATACATGTTCTCTGGGTGACGAATGTTTAGACGCTAGGTTTCCCTTTCCTCCCCCCTCTAGAGTCTACTCTATTCTCTTCTGATGCAACCAAAAAAGTGACTACTATTTTACTTTCCATAATCATATGTGCTAACATGTCTGGATGGAAGCTTTCGTCAGTGTTATTTTTCTGCCCGATCCATCGCAAACTCCATCAGCTCTTTGAAAAGGGGCAGTGCGCGAGTGGGTTGGGTGTCTCTCACTCGCTACCCCCCCCCCCCCCGCCCCCAGCCAGCCGGTTGCTTTTGGAACTCCTCGTGCTAGCAGTCTCGTGACGCAAAATAGCTGTAAAAATAGAAATGTTTGAAGAATTTTGCAGCCTCGTTTCAAGTCGCTAGGTCCCGTCTGACTGCTGTATCCAGGCGCTGGGAGGATAGAAATAGGGCCGTCCTCACTGTTTGATCCGTTCTCTCTAACCTCTCTGGTTGGAGTGCCGTGTTGTCTTTGGCCTGGTCTAGCGAAGGAGTCTGCTGAGGAGACACACACACCGCCCATGTGTGAGGCATCATCGTCCTGCCATCTGGAAGGCCCTCATGCAGCCTCATTTATACCCATCCTTCCCTTATTTTTCCATGCCCATCGGTAGGTCACTCACCCACATCACGGCACATATGCTGTTTTATGGTTCCATGTTAAGCTTCCAATGTCCTACTTAACCCAGAGTTAAGTGTGAAATCTCTGTTTATAGGGCTGGTTGCCCGGATACAGATTAAGCATTTATCCTGGACTAAAAAGGACATTTTTAACTGGAGAATCCCATCGAGTTGCGAGAGCGATCGTGTGTTTTCTTCAGTCGTCTTGCTAGTAGGTTTGAAATGCTTACCAATCACCGTTTTCCCTGTATAGTAGGCAACTTTCAACCTGTCACAAAGTGATTTACTCTGCTGTTATGTAAGCATTTCGTTACATGTATATCATTTCCCATACGACTAATAAAACTTGGAACCTTTTATTGGACCTGCATACAGCCATAATAGGATAAGTAAGGCACTTCCTTGTCTGGCGTTCCTGCCCCTCACTCCCTCCCTGCCTGCCTCGGTGACATGGGCCTTCCTTTGTCCTGAGTAATAAGGCTACAGGAAGACCTGGCTACTGCGGCAGCTCGCTCCACAGGAATCCTTAACACTCCTAGACTTGACTAGCTCATTTGTGTTCTGGAGTACTCTGCATTTCAAAAAAAAAATTTGGGATCCAACATTCTGGCCTTTGAATAATTTTCTTCTTGTGTGTCTGGATTTATTTGTCTAGCTAAGCTGGCCCTCCTCCACTTTGCTGTGAACTGAACAATGCCCTGTCATGGTTCTACACATTGGGTTCAGTTACTTGATTGAGCCACAGTTTGCTCTTTCTCATTTTCTGACTGGCATGCATCTTCACTCAGCATCCGCGGGTCCTTCCCTCCCCACTGACAGACATCAGCCATTTTACTGTGTTGGTGCTCTTGATGACTTTGATAAACATGGCTCTAAGTGCCAGATGTGAGTTTTCCCCTCCCTGGTCAAACAAGGGCACAACAGTGACTGTGGTAGTGCCAAGGGCCAAGAAAATCCTTCGCCCACCCACCTGGACCGACCAACTCATTGTAATTCTCCCTTTTTCACAATCTCCCTTCATTTCCCTTTCTCCTTCCCTCATGCTGGTCTGAGGATGGGTGTGGATAGGTGGGCCCCAGCGTCGGCCATGAAGAATGCAGTTAAAGTCCTGTTTTATCTGCTCTCCCTCCGAGCTGGAGGTCTAAGAAGCATCTGGCCCCTCCGACATGCCAAACACAAAAGACCTGAATGGGCAGCAGACCTTATAAGGAAGCAATACGAATCAATTCAAGTCCAAGAAATACCTTTTTTTTACCCAAGTGAGTCACCTTATTGTGTGGGTTGGCCTGGGGAATGTTCTGTAACTATTTTAAAATGACGAGGAGCAGCCATAGTAGGAAGCTAGTATTACTGCTTTTTGTGATAAAGATGACAATTGTCAAGTAACATCGTTTTGCTGCTTTTACTCCCTTCCATTCTGGGGTGTACAGTGTAGAACGAAAGCCGTTTGAAAAGGGGGGGGGAAAGACTTCTAGGTATACTTCAGGATTTTGGCAATGAGATCCATACTGGACGCAGATATAACAAATGGTACCCACGAGTTCATCTGACTCTGCGGAAGTAGATACACTCCTGAAGTATCCCTTAAAGATGTCCTCCTGCTATTTTTGAGCTTTTACTTTTGAAAAGCAATATCCCAAGTATAAAACAATAATAAAATACAATAAAGTACACACACTAAAGGGTAAAACGCATATGTTTTGAGGAACTGCAAACTTCAAGGAGTGGGTCTAATGGGAATCCGTGATGCCCCCCCCCCCCCCCCTTGCTTCAGGAAGAATAGAGGAACAATGAAGAACAAAAGAGGAAAGCCTCCCCACTTGTGCTTTGTCATGACTGACTTTTAAAAAAATATATAAAGCGGGTGTTAAAATGAGGTGAAAAGGAGACTGGAGTGGCACGTTAAGGTTGCTTTTCATCTTGGGATAAAATATTATAATACATCAAGTCAGTTTATTGGTCGCATACACAGATTTGCAGATGTTATCGGGGGTGCAGCGAAATGCTTGTTTTTCTAGCTATAGCAGTGCAGTAACACCTAGCAATAACACCCCTCATCAATCTACATGCAATACCCCATAATGAGAAAGGAAAAACAGTTTTTTAAAGACATGTATTTAAAATAAAAACTGATCACATTTACATAACAGTCTTTACTCAGTACTTTGTTGAAGCACCTTTGGGCTGTGATTACAACCTCGAGTCTTCTTGGGTATGATGCTACAAGCTTGACACACCTGTATTTGGAGTTTCTCCCGTTCTTCTCTACAGATCCTCTCAGGCTCTGTCAGGTTGGATGGGGAGCGTCTCTGCACAACTATTTTCAGGTCTCTCCAGAGATGTTCAAGTCTGGGCTCTGGCTGGTTTGCCACAACAAATACATTTGTTTTCATCTATTCCATTTCAGTCAACCAAGACTACAGCAGCCAATGAGAGCCATGTTCTATCCCATGCTTCCCACACCTGTTGTTGGCGGTTCTCCCAAGTGATGTTTGTGAGTAGCTTCATTCATTAGCGAGGGGGAAATGAACTGAGTTGAAGGAAATGAAGTCCCAGAAATGCAAGAACAATTACTGCCAAAGAAAGATGGTGTGTCTGTTGTTTGGGCTTATGTTGGTTTTAAACTTAGCGATATCGAGCAGAGTGAGGCGGTGTACAAAAACTTTGACAACCACTTGCAGTAACACAAGCAACTTATTCTACCATTTGAAACACAGACATGTAAATACAGGATGATGAATGCATGGCGAATAAAAATGTGGCCAACAAGTGTCATGATGAGCAAAGCCCATGCAACAATCCATTACGGAATCGTTTGCACACACAACTCCCTATGCAACACACTCACAGACGGAATTAAATAACATGGCCCTAAATTCATGTTTGTTTTATTTCCCCTTTATTTAACCAGGTAGGCTAGTTGAGAACACCTTTATTTAACCAGGTAGGCTAGTTGAGAACACCTTTATTTAACCAGGTAGGCTAGTTGAGAACACCTTTATTTAACCAGGTAGGCTAGTTGAGAACACCTTTATTTAACCAGGTAGGCTAGTTGAGAACACCTTTATTTAACCAGGTAGGCTAGTTGAGAACACCTTTATTTAACCAGGTAGGCTAGTTGAGAACACCTTTATTTAACCAGGTAGGCTAGTTGAGAACACCTTTATTTAACCAGGTAGGCAAGTTGAGAACACCTTTATTTAACCAGGTAGGCTAGTTGAGAACACCTTTATTTAACCAGGTAGGCAAGTTGAGAACAAGTTCTCATTTACAATTGCGACCTGGCCAAGATAAAGCAAAGCAGTTTGACACGTACAACAACACAGAGTTACACATGGAGTAAAACAAACATACAGTCAATAATACAGTATAAACAAGTCTATATACAATGTGAGCAAATGAGGTGAGATTAGTTGAACAAAGTAGGTTCCAAATATGCTCCCCTTTTCACCACACTGTCTGTGTAAAGGGACCATTTCAGGTCATAAGTGATTTGCACGCTGAGAAACTTTTCACCCTCTCCACTGGGGCCCCATTGATGTGGGCATGCGGTCTCCTGTAGTCCACGATCGGCTCTTTCATTTTGTTGACGTTGAGTGAGAGGTTATTTTGTTGGGACCACTCCTCCAAGGCACTCACCACCTCCCTGTAGACTGTCTTCGTTGTTGGTAATTAGGCCTACCACTGTTGTCAGCAAACTTGATGATTAAGTTGGAGACGTGCGTGGCACCACAGTCATGGGTGAACAAGGAGTATAGGAGGGGACTGAGCACGCACCCTTGTGGGTCCCCCATGTTGAGATCAGCGTTGGGGAGGTGTTGCTTACCTTCCTCTTGGGGTCATCCCATCAGGAAGTCCTGGATCAAGTTGCACAGCGAGATGTTCAGGCCCTGAGCTTAGTGATGAGCTTGGAGGGCACTATGGTGTTGAAGGCTGAGCTGTAGTCAATGAACATCATTCTTTCATAGGTATTTCTCTTGTCCAGGTGGGATTGTGCAATGGTGATTGCGTCGTCCGTGGATCTGTTGGGGCTGTATGAAAATAGTAGTGGGTCTAGGGTGTCGGGTAAGGTGATAATATGATCCTTTTAATTAGCCTCTCAAAGCACTTCATGGTTGCTAAAGTGAATGCTATGGGGCGATAGTCATTTAGTTCAGTAACCTTCGCTTTCTTGGGTACAGGAACGAAGGTAGACACCTTGATGCAAGTGGGGACAACCGACTGGGATAGTGGGAGATTTTAATATGTCCTCAAACACTCCAGCCAGCTGGTCTGCGCATGCTCTGAGGACACTGCTTGGGATGCTGTCTGGCCTGGCAGCCAGAAGGTGTTTAGATTGTCTGTCTGTCTGGAAGTGAGGTGTCAATTTCCACGAAGTGGCTGGCTTTCCCTTTGTATTCTGTCTACAGTCCCTACAAGTTGTTCAGGTTTTGAGCGAAATAAAGGATCTTGCGGGCTCCTTCTGGCGGGGCGTATGGCTGCTCTATCAACACGGTACAACATTCCTGTGCACCATCCCTATCTGATGGAATGTGAATACGAGTGGGTGGTATGCACTTAAGGTTTGTTGTCTGAAATTGAAAAATCTATTTGGTGTTCTATTCTTTTCTTTGTTGTTTTCTGCTCCCCTCCCTTCGCCCCTCCACCCTTCCCTCCCTTCGCACCCCCCCCCCCCCCCCCCCCCCTCCACCCTTCCCGGTTTCGTACCTCTCTGGGCATCCTGTTCAGCATGTTTAATTTGGGCATTCCTTTCCTTTGCTCGCAGACAAAACAATCCAAGAACTCTCAGAGCGAACCACAGCCCCCTCCTTATCCACTTCCCTGCTAATCACTAACAGGAAATGGGCTCCCATGCAAACTAGCTTCAGCGCAGAAAGAACCCTGCATGTATTTTAATGCCCTGAAATGTTGCGGTAAGGAAATTGAACGTGAGCTCTCCCCCCGCTCACTTTCTTTCTCCCTTGCTCTCTCCCTTGCTCTCTCCCTTGCTCTCTCCCTTGCTCTCTCCCTTGCTCTCTCTGTCATTACATAGCTGTCTGGCATATTGTTTTGACTGATCTAGCCTTTTTCTTCATCTATTTCTATTTCTTTCATAATTGTAGCTCAAACCTCTGCTTCACAGGTTCAATCCTCTGGCTTTCTGATATCCTGTATCCTATCACTGTTACCATCACTCCATGCCAGAGGCCATCCATAACATTCATGTAGAACGCAACTTCTGTTACATCTATCATGGGCTGATTTACTTTGGACTCCAGAGATCTGCCCTTTACCAGTAAGAAAAAGAGGGTACTAATCCAGAAAGATTTGAGCACATGATATCAACAAATATGTCTCCTGGCTAAAACTGTACAGTGTCAGAGGACTGATGAACCTGGAGAGGTCATTTTATAATGGCCACCCACAAACTACATGAGGTGTATTCGTTGTTACGTGTAAATGATTTGATATGTGATTTTCTGCTCTGTACTCGGGAATACAGTACGACGAGATTAGAAACCAGCTCGCTGTGCCAGCTTGCTCTGAAGGAGGTAGGGGTAGCAGGGTTTGCACATTTGGTAGTTATTGGTACCAGCCGTGACAATATTTGGGTCAAATCTCTACCCAAAGGACTCACGCCAGGGGGGTCAGAGGGTTTGGCTGGTTTGATGTGCACGGGGAAATGTGTGTGTGTGTGGGAAAGATGAGGTGCTTAGAAATATACACACCGGTAGAGGGCTTTATCAGCCGGGATTTGACTTGTGTCGATAAGTTCTTCAAGGCGGCTCAATGTTGTTTGTTAAAGGTCCCAAACTGGGGTGGTTCTAGCTCTGTACACTGTGCTGCTAGCTCTGTACACTGTGCTGCTAGCTCTGTACACTGTGCTGCTAGCTCTGTACACCGTGCTGCTAGCTCTGTACACCGTGCTGCTAGCTCTGTACACCGTGCTGCTAGCTCTGTACACCGTGCTGCTAGCTCTGTACACCGTGCTGCTAGCTCTGTACACCGTGCTGTACTTTGCCCCCTTGTGTAATCACAGAAAGGGAAATTTTTTAAAGAAATGTGGTGAACTTTCTTTCCGCTGTCTTTCCGCTAGTGGTCGTAGTTTAAATTGTAAACAGCATGATAATAGTCCCTGTTATTCAACTGACCTAGAGGATCCATGTCTATGAGTGTAAAGGTAGCAAGGCCTGTTGAGCCCCACAACTTGGAGTCAACGTTGAGACAACGCTGTGTGGTCATTTGTGTGTTTGCTGGGCTCCTTGTTGCAAACTGACCTGATGCATTACCTTACAGTTAAACAGAATGTCCAGTATGCATGCCATTATTCAGCAGATCTGTTTGTTTATTCAATGACTACTGTGTGGGAGCTCATGAATGTACCATGAGCTGCCCAATACTAAGGGTTTATCCTTGAATTAGCAACATCCTTGTAGCGAAGGGTGTACTGGAATAGTCCTACTGTAGGCACGGTGGGGGTATACATTAAATAAGTATGTCTGCAGTTACCAGTGTACTGTTACGGGGAGGGGGGGAGGGGTCCTCCTGTTATTTCAGGCTCTCTTTCATCTGTCTGTGATAACTTGTGTTCCTTCAATCTTTCCTCTCTTCTCACTGACATCTTCCTTTTCTACGTCACTAAAGGGATGTTTCCCCCTCTTCCCCACTAAAGGGATGTTTCCCCCTCTTCCTCACTAAAGGGATGTTTCCCCCTCTTCCTCACCAAAGGGATGTTTCCCCCTCTTCCTCACCAAAGGGATGTTTCCCCCTCTTCCTCACTAAAGGGATGTTTCCCCCTCTTCCCCACTAAAGGGATGTTTCCCCCTCTTCCTCACTAAAGGGATGTTTCCCCCTCTTCCTCAAAGGGATGTTTCCCCCTCTTCCTCACTAAAGGGATGTTTCCCCCTCTTCCTCACTAAAGGGATGTTTCCCCCTCTTCCTCACTAAAGGGATGTTTCCCCCTCTTCCTCACTAAAGGGATGTTTCCCCCTCTTCCTCACTAAAGGGATGTTTCCCCCTCTTCCTCACTAAAGGGATGTTTCCCCCTCTTCCTCACTAAAGGGATGTTTCCCCCTCTTCCCCACTTGAAAATCCATACCAGATATATAGTCTTAACGGTGGATTCTTTGTGCTTAATGAAACACATGGAATGCTACTGCACAAAACCGGTTCATGTGTCAGAAGAAAGAAACAAAATATCTCCTGGTCTTCTGTGCCAACTCGTGTTTGAGAGGAGAAGTAGTGCTCGACGTAGGGCCAGAATGGAATGAATGGAGCACTGTTGTTGGGCCAGGCCAGCCAAAAACGATTGTCTGGTCACGCATGAGACAATTGCTGAGCAACGAAATGTGGTACATATCTGACCGACTTCTCAGTCCTCAGACCACCTCTAGTCAATGGCTGCATTTGCACAGACAGCATAATGCTGATAATTTTCCCAGATCAATTGGGCTACCTGTGTAAACACAGGTAAGATGCCTTCGTATGAGTGGTTCTTTTTACAGTGATCCCATTGTCAGTTGACTACCAAGCACAACAATGGTGAAATGATGCTATGAATCATTACTATGGTAGAATGTGAGAAACTCATATTACATTACCCTGTGTGTGTTCTCCCTCAGGTTATAAGGCTTGTGGATAGAGCTCCATGGTGAAACCACCTGGCCTTGTTTACCAGCTTCTTAGCACCCAAATAAGCAGCAGGTAAATTGTCTGTGTCAAGACTGTACACTTAAGATTACAGTATCTACATCCTAGTTCCTGTATTTGTTCAGTGTGTGTGTGTGTGTTTGTCAAGACTGTCTTTCCATACCCTTACCGGATCTACATCTGTAGAGATTGTATTTTTGTGTGCGTGTGCGCACTGTGCCCAAATGTTTGTGTATTGGCACTCCTGTGCCCATATGTGTGCGGCAAATTCGTTTTTTCATCCAGCTGCTCAGTTGGAAGAGTTGGAAGAGGAAACGCTGTGTGAATTTGGTAGGAAGGTTCCGGATTCCAAGGCCGGTTCTTACCTCTGAACCCTTTGTAAGCCTGTTTCCTGGCGGGCCTGGACAGTGTTGCACTAAAGCCGGCGTTGTGCTTCCTTCCCTATACCCTTAGGTCAGCGAGGAGTGGCACACACACACAGTGCAGGGTTTCCAGGTCAAATACACAAGGCCTGAAAACTGTTGCAACATTTATCCAAACCTTTTCTCGTAACGTTATCGAGCTAATTAAGAAGCTAAATGTGGTTTTCCATCAATTTATTGCGAGCTATAATAAATAAATCCCTTTGGCCCTTGTACATAATTCTAGATAAATCTGACAGGAGGGTTTGTGATGAAAGTTGGACAGAGGATCTCAATCTCTGTGCAAGAAACACTTAGACGAACTTAGAAAAACTACTGTTAGGAGGCTATTTTGTGGCAATTTTGCCGTTATGTGCCAGATGTTAAGACTACAAAGTACAAACTGCTATAAATGGCCTATTTGCGAGATTGACTTTTAATGGACTACTAAATCTGGGTTTCTGATTGTAATTAAACGTTGCCATGATTTGCTTAGCTAGATGCAGGTAGCCTATGTATATTATTTTATTTGTATATTTAAACTGCTAATGCTATCTATGTTTTTTCTGAAAAATAGTGGCCTGTCTAATTTCAGATTGCTTACAGTAGCCTAGGCAAGATGTAGTAGGTAAGCTGAATGATTAGGCAGCTTGCTTAGTTGAAATTGGTAGAGTCATTTATCAAGGTAAGAAGTGCTTGTGTTTCCCAATAGCCCACTGGAATAGGCTACGAGGATGGATGTAATTTCAGTCACTGAATTATATATTAATTATATGTACAGTACCATTTTTCAAGTCTTTTTCTTAATTTGTTTTACTGTTTTCTACATTTTAGAATAATAGTGACGACATCAAAGCTAGGAAATAACACATGGAATCATGTAGTAACAAAAAAGTGTTAAACAAATCAAAATATATTTTAAATGTGAGATTCTTCAAAATAGCCACAATTTGCCTTGATTACAGCTTTTCAAACTCTTGGCATTCTCTCAACCAGATTCATGAGGTAGTCACCTGGAATGCATTTCAATTAACAGGTGTTCCTTGTTAAAAGTTAATTTGTGGAATTTCTTTCCTCTTTAATGCTTTTGAGCCAATCAGTTGTGACAAGGTAGGGGTGGTACACAGAAAATAGCCCTATTTGGTAAAAGACCAAGTCTATATTATGGCAAGGATAGCTCAAATAAGTAAAGAGAAACGACAGTTCATCATTACTTTAAGACAAAATTTCAAGACCTTTGTAAGTTTCTTCAAGGGCAGTTACAAAACCCATCAAGGGCTATGATGTAACTGGCTCTCATGAGGACCGCCACAGGAAAGGAAGACCCAGAGTTACCTCTGCCACTCTAAGTTCATTAGAGTTAACTGCACCTCAGATTGCAGCACAAATAAATGTTTACAGAGTTCAAGTAACAGACACATCAACTGTTCAGAGGAGACTGCGTGAATCAGGCCTTCATGGTCGAATTGCTGCAAAGAAACCACTGTTAAACGACACCAATAAGAAAAAGACTTGCTTGGGCCAAGAAACACGAGCAAAGAAAATTAGACCGGTGGAAATCTGTCCTTTTGGTCTGAGTCCAAATTTGAGATGTTTGGTTCCAACCGCTGTTTCTTTGTGAGATGCAGAGTAGGTGAACAGATGATCTCTGCATGTGTGGTTCCCACCGTGAAGCATGGAGGAGGAGGTGTGATTGTGTGGGGGTGCTTTGCTGTCTGATTAATTTAGTATTCAAGGCACACTTAACCAGCATGGCTACCACAGCATTCTGCAGCGATATGCCATCCCATCTGGTTTGTGCTTAGTGGGAGTGTTATTTGTTTTTCAACAGGACAATGACCCAACACACCTCCCGGCTGTGTAAGGGCTATTTGACCAAGAAGGAGAGTGATGGATTGCTGCATCAGATGACCTGGCCTCCACAATCACCCAACCTCAACCCAATTGAAATTGTTTGGGATGAGTTGGACCACACAGTGAAGGAAAAGCAGCCAACAAGAGATCAGCATATGTGGGAACTCCTTCAAGACTGTTGGAAAAGCATTCCAGGTGAAGCTGGTTGAGAGAATGCCAATCGTTTGCAAAACTGTCAAGGCAAAGGGTGACTACTTTGAGGAATCTCCAAACTAAAACACATTTAGATTTGTTAAACTTTTTTATTGTTGTTGGTTACTACATTATTCCATATGTGTTATTTCATGGTTTTGATGTCTTCACTGTTATTCTACAATGTAGAAAATGGCAACCTTGGTGCAGTGGCACACAGACGCTCACACACGGAGTGCCAGCTCACACGGTCGCCCTCTAACACCCTCCCAGTAATGTGCTCTCTCTCTGTAAAACTTACTCAGTACTGGGAAAAACCACAGAAAATGTGTCACTGACTGTCCAAGTCAACTCAGGCTGGGGGCACCGTCTGCTATAGCATGCTAATAACTTTGGATAGTATCTATGAACACTTATCTATGGAGAGTGGTACATTTAAGCAATTTGGCAAGAGGGGGTGTGGTATATGGCCAATATAGCACGGATAAGACTGATAAAAATACCCGTGATTTACGGTCTGATATACCACTGCTGTCAGCATTCAGGCCTCGACCCACCTGGTTTATAAAATCAAGTATCCAAAGGAGACTGTTTAAACCCATAGTGGCTTGATTAATTGGTCCTCCCATTCGGTTGTATTCTTTCTTCAGGTGTAAATTAGAACATGGTCAATGTGGGTTGTTGTCATGGTAAAGAAGGTAGACTGTATTGTTGTAAATACTGCATATACAGAACTTTGAGAAGAGACCATATGAATATGCTATGCTGTATCATATCTCCCAGTGGTAGTGCCTAGAGCTACTGTATCCATTCCAAACATACAGCTACTGTCACTCTGTGACAGTAATGAGTCAGTCAACAACCCAGACGTATTTATGGGTCTTTCTGTCTCTGTAGACTCAAGTAGCAGACACATACACTGTAAGATGAATCCTCCACCTTCTCACTCTCTGTATAGTTCCACCCCTGTCCTCCGTTTATCTCCATGGGTTTATTCCTTTGTGTCTTTTTTAAATACTGCTGCATTATAAGGTAAGAGAAAGGGGAGGGGGAATGAGGCACCAGTCTCTGCTCTGTGACAAAGCTACACCGGGCAGTGTGATGTCTATTCCCCTGACTGCAGGATGGATGTACCTCCATCCACCACCCAACCTCTTCTGTTTATCCTAAACAACATTACATTACTCCCACTCTGTTTCTCTCTCTTATCACTTTTGTTTTCTCTTCTCTGCCTCACTTTCTCCATTTCTCTCTTTATTTCTCTCCCTCCCCCACTCTCTCTCTAGCCTGTGATGATGATGATGATAAGTGCTGGAGAGTGCTGCATTCCAGCTGCATTGTTCCGGTCTGGCAAAGCCCTACTCACCATTCTGTGGTCTCACTCCCCATCACTTTGTAGCTCTTTCTCTCTCTCTCATACCCCGTCTCTCTCATACCCCGTCTCTCTCATACCCCGTCTCTCCTACTTAGTTACTCATCCCTCTCAGCCTCTCACACAAGAGACACAGTGAATCTGAAGCTCCCACAGTGCCGTCTTGCAGCCGCTGTGGGTATCTAATGCCAACACTCTCGCTGCCAGGCTGTGCCAACCGGAGAGGGCTGGCATCCAGATGGACTGACGGGAGGGAGGGAGAGAGGATGCCCGAGGGCATCTGTTCTGGCTGTTGCTGACACACGAGAGCACACTCACAGACATGCATACTTACCGTCTACTTGAGAGACACACACACACCTTCTCAACAGTTGTGCACTGTACTACACTCATATGACATGCCCCACAAATGTTCCATAAGAATTCAATCTGGACATTGGTCCCAATCGCCATCTCACTGGGCTCCTACTAGCAGGGGTGGGAAATTCCAGTCCCCGGGGGTCTGATTGGTGTCACAGTTTTGCCCCAGCTAACACACCTGACTCCAATAATCACCTAATCATGATCTTCAGTTTAGAATGAAATTTGATTTAATCAGCCGTGTTTTGCTAGGTATGGAGGAAGTGTGCCACCAATCAGGCCCCTGAGGACTGGAGTTGCCCACCCCTGTTCGAGGGTCCTCTCACTGTCCTATTGTTTTGTCCCTGGCTCATGTATTGTGCCGTAACCTTGAACTGGTGGAGTGCTGTTGGGCCTTGGTGCCAGTGTGCATACCCTCCCGGTTTTCTCTGACCTTGAAAGTGGATGGTAGTTAATAGAGGAGAGAGCAGAGATCATTCTTGGATATGGAAAACCAATGGACCGGCTCAGTTTAAGGAATGTATTTATTTGACAGGGACAGTGGACATTCATCAACAGCATTTGTCTCCGCATTAAGTCCAGGATACTAAGTACCAGTTAGTATTGTTATAGCCCACTTCATTATTTATATTTTTTTACATTTACAATTGGTTTGGAGTTCATGTTTTATGTGAAAATGCTTGTGTTTTTCATTATAGTGGATTTATGCTCCATCTTGTAAGAGACGTGTAATTTTGGAGCTGTGAGTTAGTATCTAGTCTGATTCTATGAGACCTAATGGTATGGATGAGTTTCAGTGCATGCTGTAGCTTGGCATGTTCATGTATGTGTGTTAATGGTTGTCGGGCAGTCTGTGTGGGGGTAGAGACTGAGTCATAGTTCTAGAGTCTGTTCTACCCCTCACAGACTCTAGAGACTGAGCTATACAGTAGTTCTAGAGAAGGGGGAGAGAGAGGGGAAGTGCTACCGATTGCTTGCTGCTGACCAAAGTAAACAGTAGGTTGCAAGTTGGAGTGGGACACAGTGTCTCTGTGTGTGTGTGTGTTCACGAACGATCATGTGCATGTGCATGTATTAGAATGTGCATTATATACAGTCTGTTCCTAGCATCTGTACAATGTGCTCAGACAAGTAGCCAAATGTGAGTGACGCAGGACAGGAACATGCTCTGTCTCCCTCCCTCTGCCCATCTGTTCCCACTCAGTGAACCTGCCTGTTGCCTAAGCTCTTCTCTTTTATCTGCCCAAGGCTGCCTGTTTCTGATGACATCATTACTTAGTGAAGGGGAGGGGCGGGACTCACAATGGCTGGTCCATGTCTTTCACAACAGGACTTCCCTCTGATCAACACACTCACGCACCTACATTCCCAACACTTTTATTTTTATTTAACCTTTTATTTAACTAGGCAAGTAAGTTCAGAACAAATTCTTATATATAAAGACAGCCTACCCCGGCCAAACCCGGATGACGCTGAGCCCTGTGGGCGAGTAATAAAAGGTATCTTTATTACGCTGATCATCCTCATTTGTTACAAAGGCTACACACACACACAGGAGCCCTTCTCTAATGAATCATCAGCTATAATATGAATCGTCATCACACTTCTTCCTTCTCGTAATCGATGACCACGTTTACGTGCACACACAATTTCCATTATTATTCAGGATACTCAAGTATTCTGTGTTTGAGTTGAGGCGTGAACATCCTGTCCTGTTTACAATAACCTGAAAAGGCTTGTATCCCGGTTATGAGAAATCCGGATAAGATGCCTGGGATATGCTGATCTTAGACGGGATACTGTGGCGGGTAAACATCCTGTCCCGTTTACTGTTGTTTTCTACGGTCTGCTCAGGCTCGGTTTCCCATATCATGGGTGTTGTATGACGTTTTCATCTGAATGTCAAACAAATCACTTCAAAAAGTAGGCTACCTGCACAGTTCCATTCACATTAGTTCCATAATTCATTTTCTTGATGCTCCATACTGGAACATATAGTCTACTTTCACCTGTTAACTTTCTGCTTATAATTTCTGACATTTGGTAGGCTATTTGTTTGTCAACTATAGTTACATACATGCAGCTTCTCTTCTGTCATACCTTGTTGTCCCAGAAGCCTAAATAAAGTAGTGCTCACCAGAATAATGTCTTACGTTGACAGAATGAATTAGCAATGTAGTTACAACTATTAAAGTTTTCTGTGTTATTTAGAGACCGGGGAGAGAACTCAAACGGTTTGACCAGTTTTAAGGAAATTTAAAAGCTGAGAATTAGGAAACGTTTCTGAAAAGACTACTTCGTCTTGGGTGCATATTTTATGTGGTTGAAATACTGTCTGCTCAGCATCTTGCGTCAGTGTCAAAGATAACACATTACACTAGGATTGGGTGGTATTCAGAGTTTCATATCATACCGTTTTTCTCTCATCTTGGGATTTACTGTGTTACCGGTTTTGTACACAAGGGGTGTAAAAAAACAAACAGAAAAAAGGCCCCTTGTGTGTCGATTTACCAGAATGCTAACAAAATTAGCACAAGTAATAGCACATTTTTATGGAAACTGCAAGCTAAAACACACAAATGAAAATCAACAAATAGCAAAGACAGGCAATCCAGCTCATGAAGTTATACATATACAGTACCAGTCAAACGTTTGGATACACCTATTCATTCAAGGGTTTTTCTTTATTTTTACCATTTTCTACATTGTAGAATAATAGTGAAGAACATCAACACTTTGAAATGACACACATGAAATCATGTAGTGACCAAAAAAGTGTTAAATAAAAATTGAATTCATGTTTTAGATTCTTCAAAGTAGCCACCCTTTTGCCTTGATGACAGCTGTGCACACTCTTGACATTCTCTCAACCAGCTTCACCTGTAATGCTTTTCTAACAGCCTTGATGCTGTTCCCACATATGCTGAGCACTTGTTGGCTGCTTTTCCTTCAATCTGTGGTCCAACTCATCCCAAACCATCTCAATTGGGTTGAGGTCGGATGATTGTGGAGGCCAGGTCATCTGTTGCCGCAATCCATCACTATCCTTCTTGGTCAAATAGTCCTTACACAGCCTGGAGGTGTGTTGGATCATTGTCCTGTTAAAAAACCAATGATAGCGCAAATCAAATGGGATGGCGTATCGCTGCAGAATGCTGTGGAAGCCATGCTGGTTACGTGTGCCTTGAATTAGAAATAAATTACTGACAGTGTCACCAGCAAAGCACCATCACACCTCCTCAACCACGCTTCATGGTGGGAACCACACATCCGTTCACCTACTCTGCGTCTCACAAAGCCATGGCGATTGGAACCAAAAATCTCAGTTGGACTCATCAGACGAAAGGACAGATTTCCACCGGTCTAGTGTCCATTGCTCGTGTTTCTTGGCCCAAGCAAGTCTCTTCTTATTATTGGTGTCCTTTTATTAATGGTTTCTTTGCAGTAATTTGACCATGAAGGCCTGATTCACTCGGTCTCCTCCGAACTGTTGATGTGTCTGTTACTTGAACTCTGAATCATTTATTTGTGTTGCAATTTCTGAGGCTGGTAACTCTAATGAACGTATCCTCTGCAGCAGAGGTGGGTCTTCCTTTCCTGTGGTGGTCCTCATGAGAGCCAATATCATCACAGTGCTTGATGGTTTTTGCGACTGCACTTGAAGTAACTTACAAAGTTCTTGAAATGTTCCTAATTGGCTGACCTTCATGTCTTAAATTAATGATGCTGTCGTTTCTCTTTGGTTATTTGAGCTGTTCTTGCCATAATATGGACGTAGCCCTATTTGATAAAAGACCATCTTCTGTATACCATCCCTACCTTGTCTCAACACAACTGATTTGGCTTAAACGCATTAAGAAGGAAATTCCACAAATGAACTTTTAACAAGGCACACCTGTTAATTGAAATGCATTCCAGGTGACTACCTCGTGAAGCTGGTTGAGAGAATGTCAAGTGTGCAAAGCTGTCATCAAGTTAAATGGTGGCTTCTTTGAAGAATATCAAATTTAAAATGTATTTTGGTTTGTTTAGCGTTTTTTCGTTACTACATGATTCCATATATGTTGATGTCTTCATTGTAGAATATCAATGTAGGAAATAGTAAAAATAAAGAGAAATCCTTGAATGAGTCTGTGTCCAACTTTTAACTGGTACTGTATATACAGTGCATTCAGAGAGTATTCAGACCCCTTCACTTTTTCTTTATTTTGTTACATTACAGCCTTATTCTAAAATTTATTTTTTATTTTTTATCCTCAATCGACACCCAATACCCCATAATGACAAAGCAAAAACAGGGTTTTAGACATTTTTGCAAATGTTTTAAAACAAACTTGTGAAATTTACATAAGCATTCAGACTTTTTACTCAGTACTTTGTGGAAGCACCTGAGGCAGTGATTACAGCCTCGTCTTTTTGGGTATGACGTTACAAGCTTGGCACACCTGTATTTGGGGAGATTCTCCCATTCTTCTCTGCAGATCCTCTCAAGTTCTGTCATGTTTGATGGGGAGCGTCGCTGTACCGGTATTTTCAGGTCTCTCCAGAGATGTTCAATCGGGTTCAAGTCTGGGCTCTGGCGGGGCCACTCAAGAACATTGAATGCCGAAGCCACTCCTGCTTTGTCTTGGCTGTGTGCTTAGGGTCGTTGTCCTGTTGGAAGGTGAACCTTCACCCCAGTCTGAGGTCCTGAGTGCTCTGGAGCAGGTTTTTATCAAGGATCACTCTGTACTTTGCTCTGTCCATCTTTCCCTCTCCTGCCTAGTCTCCCAGTTCCTGCCGCTGAAAAACATTTCCACAACGCCATGCTGCCACCACCATGCTTCACCATTGGGATGATATTTGCCAAGTGATGAGCGGTGCCAGGTTTCCTCCAGATGTGATGCTTGGCATTCAGGCCAGAGTTCAATCTTGGTTTTGTCAGACCAGAGAATCTTGTTTCTCATGGTCTGAGAGTCCTTTAGGTGCCTTTTTGACAAATTCCAAGGTTCTCTCATCTCCACAGAGGAACTCTGGAGCTCTGGCAGAGTAACCATCGGGTTCTTGGTCACCTCCCTGACCAATGCCCTTCTCCCCCCGATTGCTCAGTTTTGCTGGGCGGCCAGCTCTAGGAAGAGTCTTGGTGGTTCTAAACGTCTTCCATTGAAGAATGATGGAGAACACTGTGTCCTTGGGGACCTTCAATGCTGCAGACATTGTTGGTACCCTTCCCCAGATTAGTGCCTCCACACGTGGATTCCACGTTGTGGAAACATCTCAAGGATGATAAACGGAAACGGGATGCACCTGAACTAAATTTCAAGTCTCATAGCAAAGGGTCTGAATACTTATGTGAATAAGGTATTTCTGTTTATTATTATATATTTTTTTTTACATTTGCAAAAATTCTAAATACCAGTTTTCGCTTTGTCATTATGGGGTGTCATGTGTACATAAGTAGTTTAATTCATTTTAGAATAAAGCTGTAATGTAACAAAGTGTGTGTGGGGGGTTCTTAATACTTTCCAAATGCACTGTACAGTAGGTAGGAGCTTATTAATGCTATTTTAGGTGAGTTTGGACATTTACAAGCAAAATGTAAATGAGACATTGTTTAAATGGACAACATATTGACGCATGCTTCTCTTAAGGAAGAACAGTACTGACTCTGGAGCAGCACGTGTACACGCTGTGTCTGTTTGGAGTCTGGAGACTCTATGGGCAACATGCCTGCCTGCTTTACTCAAGGGGGGGCTTTAGCCTACAGATAACTCATCCAAAGAGCTTTAACTTCTCAAACATGGCAGAAAGTTAATATAATGCCCCGTCACCTTATTAATTCAGCCACTTACTTAGATAACTAGCAAGTTACATTGCAAGTTAATTTACTTGTGTGGCTGCTAGCCAAAGAGCATTGCACTTCTATTTTCAGCTGAACGTGCTGCACTAATGTATTTTCTGTGTAGGAAAACTATATTTGCATGTCCCTGATCACTCTATTGAATACAATTCTTGACATTCAATATAAATGTAACCGGAGTCAATACACAACTGGACTCACCAGCTCCTGCTTTCTCACGTTGCGCCATTTATAAACAAACATGAGACTGGCTCAGCCATTTGGGGAACTACAGTAAGCTTCATAATGTAAAATGTGACATGTGAAGTGAGGAAGACGATCTGCGTTGTCTCCTAACGTATTGCATATAACCGGAAAGTTGCAAGTTCAAACCCCCCGAGCTGACAAGGTACAAATCTGTCATTTGTTCTTAACTGACTTGCCTAGTTAAATAAAGGTTAAAAAAAGTAGATACAAATATAAAAATGTATTGAAAAACTTCAAAGAGAATTTGAATTTATTCAACCGGGATATGAGCTACTATCCAGAATACTGTGCACATGTAAACGTGGTCAATGCGTCTGTCCATAACTCCAACCTGAGGACAAGGGCCTAGTAATTGTGTGGTGTTTAAATTGTCTTTCACTGGCCCTTCAACCCCAGACAGTGTTAGAGTACTATCTCAAGAGACACTAACGCCATGTCACCCTGCACAGCACTGTGAATAAGTCTAGGGTGTATTCAGATTTAAGCACGGACCCTTACTGCACCCCAGACAAAGTGCGCTGGTACGTACAGTTTGTCCTATCCCACATACTAATTAAGTGTTTACTTTGTTAATATTACACTAAAGGGCCGATGCTGAAGTCACTCACTCCAGTTGCTGTTTGTTTTTCAGCCCAATTCCACCGGACAGTTGAAGTTTTTCGAGCACCTTGGCTGTCATTTCAGACATGGTTAAAGTATGGGGGGGGACAAATATTTTGAATTGCAGCTGCGAGGCCCTGGAAAACGGTGGCCATTGTTGTCGCTGGAGGTAGCTGTGAACACATCCCATTAGAGACTACAGCCATGACCGCTCGTACGGACCGCAGTCGCTCGCAGGCTGCTGTGACTGGCGTGCGAACAGGAGGAGTGGTGGTCGTGTCAGTGGTATTCATATCCTCCCCCTCCCCACTTGATCAAGATCAGATCCCCATATCTCTTCCCAGTGTTTTCCCTAAGGACATGGAGTAGCCAGCCAAATAGTCTACTCTTTCAATTTAGTTTATTGTGGCACAAACTCAAGAAAAAAGGTTGTGTTCTGTCAAGGTAACATTGATTCCCTGTTGAGAAACTATATATTGCAAAAAAATAGTTTTAGAAATGCAAACATTTTCATTAGCTTTAATAAACTTCCATCTGTTTTATTTTGTCGTTTTGGAGCGGAATGAGGCGCTCCACTACCTATTGATCAGCAGACAAAACCAGCAGTAGCCTACCAGTATGCAAATTAGGGAGCCAAATGAACTGCTCTCTCACCGATGCGGTTGCCGACATTGACCTCACAGATCAGTTCAACCCATGACGAGTCACTTTAGCGATCACTGGCAATTCGTGACAGGAGCTTAGCAAAATACAAACGAGATTTTGGTTGTTCCGATGCGATACCATGGATAGATAAGTACGTTGTAAGATTTATGAATGACAAAGAGATAGGAGATTGACTTTATTCCGTCATTTCGACACCTTTTATGAACTAGTCAACACTTGCTGTTCGATCGTCAGGCTGTTTACTGTGCTTTGACTATGCGCCCCAACTCCTTTACTGGCTATATGAAACACGTGAATGAAAATAAATGAATGTGCCACACAACAAAAATTATATGGATTTCAACTCATCGTTACCACTTACATTACATGACAAAGAATCATCATGCGCTCCGCCGTGAAAATACATCTTACTGCAGCCAACCACAGCACACACAAATAACATAGGTACCTGGAGGCGGGACAGGCGGTCGACTGACAAACCAGCAGTTTCCTTGTCTTTGCTTGTTTTTAGACTGACAGGTGCCTTTCCTATCAATAGATCACGAGAAGATGCATATCTTAGCGGGAGTAAACTACACAGACTTCTCACACTTTGAAATGAAAACAAGCCTAGGAAAAGGCGCTTAGAGAGAACAACACTTTCTTCCTCTATGGTCTTCACTGCCAGAGGGCTAGCTAGCAACAGGATAATGTTTTGTTTCTGTCTTTTGATGGCTAATATTGTTTCTGTTCAGTTGCCAGCCGTGCTGCTAGGGACTCGGAGTTATATTGGTGCTGTTTTAAAGTCATGTCCCTGATCAGGTCTTACATTTCAGAGGGACAGAATAATCTCTAGCATGAAAGCTGACGTGGCTCTTGTTATAAGTCCCGCTTAAACCCCTCTCCAAAGCTCCCCTGAAGATACTCTCTGTTTTCATCTCTTTCTTGCTTTCTCTCTTGCGCCATTTCTTACCTGCCTCTATCGCTCACTCTCCTGCTTTTACTCACTGTCTGTCTCTGTGAGTGATATGCTGCTGGCAGATGGAGGCAGGGCCTGGGTGTATCTGTGCCAGGGCCTTGGCCATAGACATGGAACACAGCAGGGAGGCTGCATACCCAGATTTATGTGGGACCCAGAAAAGGCTCTGTTTTGGAGGGGAGTGATGAGCCTGGGGCAAATACATTTCATAACCATGTAAGGACTTCACCAGGCTGTTTTTGTGTATTTTATTTTACCATTATTTAGCCAGGTAGGCCAGTTGAGAAGTTCTCATTTACAACTGCAACCTGGCCAAGATAAAGCAAAGCAGTGTGAGAAAAATAACAGAGTTTCACATGTAACAAACAGACGTACAGTCAATAACACAATAGAGAATGTCTATATACAGTGTGTGCAAATGTAGTAAGGAGGTAAGGCAATAAATAGGCCATAGTGGCGAAGTAATTACAATTTAGCAATTAACACTGGAGTGATAGATGTGCAGATGAGTTTGCTGAGTGGAACTGTGAAAGACCCAAGTCAAACAACACAAGACCACCGCAGGCAGAACTTTCTTCAAGTTGTTTATCTCTCTTGTTCGGTCTCTCTCTGTCACCGCTCTCTTGCTTTTACAAATTATTCTTCACACACTGGCGCACACGCATGCACAAACACAGTGATGCGCGTGCGCACACATTGTCGCTATTTTGATTCTGCATTGGTCTGTAGCACGGACGGACCTGTGACTATGTGAAAGGAGAACTTATATTGTACTTTTTTTCCCTGAAAAGGCCAAGCGAATACTGTAACTAGGGCTGGCACAATTGTGTAATCGCATGAACAATAATTATGGACTATAACCGGGAACTTAAAAAACAATCCTCTTAATGTATTTGTTTTAGAGGAAGAGGGGTTGAACTTTATATTCAAGTAGATATAGTTTACCCATTAGCAGTTCTTTACTTCTATATGAAGTGGGTAAATTTGGTAATCATTTTATGGGCAGAACCTGCATGGTCCGGAAGAGAAGCTTAATTTCCAAAAGTTCCAAGTGGTTAAAACCATTCATTTTTGAGACCGGTGTGTCGGATTCATTAGGTATGTCATAGCTAGTTTTCAAATATGCATTATCATACAAGCTCAAAACATGTTTTTACAATGAATAACCGTGGCTATTTGTATGACAATGAATCATTACCTAAAATTCCATAATCATTACAGCCCTAACTGCAACATTGCAGTTTAACGATTGCTGACATTGCGCAATCAATATTGTTAAGGGACGTGTCCACTCTTGTCCCCGCTACAGGCTGTTATCAAGTCTTTATGTTACCAGGAAGGAAAGAAGTAAACATGGTTGATTTGTCATTGATTTTCAGGTCCATCAAGTTTGTTTTATTCTGTCTGTTGGTCCGTCCTTTAGTTAACCTGGCATATAACCAGGGACAGAAAAACACAGTGAAGTGTTTGGCTCATTCACAGAAACATTTTGGATTTCCAATAGGGTACGAGAAAGCCACAAAGACTTGGCAGAAAGATTGCCATTAAACACCTAAGTTGGTATTGATGTCAACCCAGAAAGGGGCATCTGCTTATTTGCTATGTGGTCAGACTAAATTTACTTAAGTATCAAATTATTGAGCAACATTTTATTTACACTGTATTCCACCACATTTCAATACTAAGCAGTCATTTCTCCCATTTCTCAAGAAGGAAAGCAAAGAACATGTATTTCGTTTTTGTTGTCAAATTTCAGTTCCCTTTTATGAACTCCAACTACAGGCTTTCAGTTTAAGAGTCCTGAGTCGTGGCTCTATTGAAATGTCAAACTTCCTTTCATTTATTTAAAAATGTTGCCACAAAAAAAGAAAGCAAGGAAAAGTGACATGACAGGAAACGACAGAACCGAACATTATACGATGGTTTTCTTTCTTGGAAAAAAAAAAAAAATGCAGCACAAGCATCAGGTTGCCGCCATCTTGTGGCTTCCACTGGCCTGCCAGTATCCAGCAGCACAACTGAGGACAGCCAAGAGTCCCGCAGTTTGAGTCCTCAGTGTCTAAGCTAATAATATTACAGACACACACAGACCATCTAAAGATGAGGTCGAAGCCACTCATTGGCTAGGGGCACCGAGCCGACGGTTATTAACAAATGTTTACGAGGAATAAGAACCCGAGGCTAGACTTCCAAATAAGGTTGGAAAATTCAAGGAACTTTCAAATTCCCTGGTTTGCCTGAAATCCTGGTTGGAGGATTTCCGGAATCAGAAGGGAGTACGCAGGGAATCTGGATCCTCCAACCAGGATTTCTAGAAAAACAAGGAATTTATTGAAAATTCCCAGAATTCTGCAACCCTACCTCTGAAGTAACATCAAGTACAGGAGAAAGTTGTCCTTTTTTTTCTCTCTTTCTATTCTTCCCTCTTTCATGGAGGGAACAGAATGTACTGGGAGCTGCAGGCAGGAAGAGTGGCTAAGGCCCTAATGATATGGTGCATGATTGTAACCTTGGTACAGCACAGCGGCCCACTTTAGTTCACCGGTGGCTGGGAGTGCTTTCACTTCCAAAATGCTTTGGCATCGTTGGCGGCAGTACCCGATCTGGCCCCTCTCTCTCACTACTCCTCTGACGTTTTATTTCTGTCCCTTTCCTGGACTTTATGATGCTCTCTTGCTCCTCCATTTTCTGTTTCTTGTGTGTTTTCTACTCCCCACTTATATCTTTTATAATCTCTTTGTCCGGTTCGCTCACTGGCTTCTTTTCACCTTTCTGCTGCCTCCTTGTGAAATCTTCAGTGAATCTTGTCCTCTGCCACTCTGTAGGCACCGATCCTTACAGAGCCCCCTCCTACCCACCACACCGTAGACAACCCTGTATCCCTCTGACCTGGACCCTTTACCGACCCTTACAGAGCCCCCTCCTACCCACCACACCATAGACAACCCTGTATCCCTCTGACCTGGACCCTTTACCGACCCTTACAGAGCCCCCTCCTACCCACCACACCGTAGACAACCCTGTATCCCTCTGACCTGGACCCTTTACCGACCCTTACAGAGCCCCCTCCTACCCACCACACCGTAGACAACCCTGTATCCCTCTGACCTGGACCCTTTCAACCAGGGAATTTCAAGGCTTTTATTTTACCCAGAAGTTTCAAGTTTAGTCGTACTTTTGGTCATGTAGTGTATGTCGAACATCTCATTTCAAAGTCATGGGCATTAATATGGATGTATCAGGGAAGGGTGGATTGGGGGTATTTTATTTGAGCAGTATTAGCATAAGTAAATAAGCAGCAGTTGTGTGGGGTGGGTTTGTGTGGGGTTGTGTATGGTGGGGTTGTGTATGGTGGGGTTGTGTATAGTGGGGTTGTATATGGTGGGGTTGTGTATGGTGGGGTGGGGTTGTGTGGGTTGGGGTTGTGTGTGAGGGTGCTAAGGTGTGGAGAGTAGGCAGGTCAGCTGTAATACAAGTCCATATTCAACATCCGTCTGTCAAATCAAATTTTATTTGTCACATACACATGGTTAGCAGATGTTAATGCGAGTTTAGCGAAATGCTTGTGCTTCTAGTTTCGACAATGCAGTAATAACCAACAAGTAATCTAACCTAACAATTCCACAACTACTACCTTATACACACAAGTGTAAAGGGATAAAGAATATGTACATAAAGATATATGAATGAGTGATGGTACAGAACGGCATAGGCAAGATGCAGTAGATGATATCGAGTACAGTATATAAGTATGAGATGAGTAATGTAGGGTATGTAAACATAGTGACATAGTTTAAAGTGGCTAGTGATACATGTATTACATAAAGACGGCAAGATGCTATAGATGATATAGAGTACAGTATATACATATACATATGAGATGAGTAATGTAGGGTATGTAAACATATTAAGTGGCATTGTTTAAAGTGGCTAGTGATACATTTTTTACATCAATTTCCATTAATAAAGTGGCTGGAGTTGAGTCAGTATGGTGGCAGCAGCCACTCAATGTTAGTGGTGGCTGTTTAACAGTCTGATGGCCTTGAGATAGAAGCTGTTTTTCAGTCTCTCGGTCTCTCGGTCCCTGCTTTGATGCACCTGTACTGACCTCGCCTTCTGGATGATCGCGGGGTGAACAGGCAGTGGCTCGGGTGGTTGTTGTCCTTGATGATCTGTATGGCCTTCCTGTGACATCGGGTGGTGTAGGTGTCCTGGAGGGCAGGTAGTTTGCCCCCGGTGATGCGTTGTGCAGACTTCACTACCCTCTGGAGAGCCTTACGGTTGTGGGTGGAGCAGTTGCCGTACCAGGCGGTGATACAGCACGACAGGATGCTCTCGGGTTTGTGCATCTGTAGAAGTTTGTGTGCTTTTGGTGACGAGCCTAATTTCTTCAGCCACCTGAGGTTGAAGAGGCGCTGCTGCGCCTTCTTCACAACGCTGTCTCTGTGGGTGGACCAGTTCAGTTTGTCCGTGATGTGTACGCAGAGGAACTTTAACTTACTACCCTCTCCACTACTGTCCCGTCGATGTGGATAGGGGGGTGCTCCCTCTGCTGTTTCCTGAAGTCCACAATCATCTCCTTTGTTTTGTTGAAGTTGAGTATGAGGTTCTTTTCCTGACACCACACTCCGAGGGCCCTCACCTCCTCCCTGTAGGCCGTCTCGTCGTTCGTCGTTGTTGGTAATCAAGCCTACCACTGTTGTGTCGTCCGCAAACTTGATGATTGAGGCGTGCATGGCCATGCAGTCGTGGGTGAACAGGGAGTACAGGAGAGGGCTCAGAACACACCCTTGTGGGGCCCCAGTGCTGAGGACGTCGGGAAAACGCGGAAACCAGTTACTAGGGACAGCAGTGAACGCCGTTACCGTCAAGTAGGCTTTGTGGAGGGGGGGTGCATGGGCGTAAGTGTCCGCCTCTCATTCCAAAGGTAGCATGTTCAAATCCAGCAATAGATAGGCATTATAACAACAAAATCAACTATCTCAAACTTTAACCCTTAACCATTTTGGAGTTAACTCCGAATTTTTAAGGTTAGGTATTAATGCCCAGACATAACCTTAAACATCCAAAGTTAATGTCTGAACTTAAACACTTTGAAATTTGGAATACATTTGACGTTCTGAGAAACATGGATGAACATCTCATTTTGACGTGAAACTGTGAGAGCTTGTAGTGGAGAGTCAGTGCAGATGGTCAGTCCAGTTCAAGTGTTCAGCAGTCTTGTAGATACCAACAGGCTCGGAGACCATTTCTGTCAGACCTCATGCTCCAATACCATCTGCCCGACCGGTAAGGGAGTGAACAAATACAAATTTGGTCACACATATTTAGCAGAGGTTATTGCGTGTGTAGCAAAATGCTCGTGGCTGGGTTGTGTAGGCTCCTTGATGATCTTGTATTGGTTGGAATATGGCCCTAGTGATGTACTGGGCCATCTTCACCACCCGCTGAAGGGCCTTTTGGCAGTTGCTCGGTGCCCCCTTCCCCCTAGCTCCCATGCCACGGCCTTATTCATCTCAATGACAGTAATTAGAGTTAAAAAGGAGGTGAGATGATAAGTAATGTACTTCCCCTCCAGATTTTAGGAAATGGAGGGAGCCTAAGTGGGAGCTGAGTTAAGGTGACCTATTTTCAACTTTTTCCTCTGTTGTTCATGGTGCAGAGTACAGTAGAGAAGCAACGCAAGGTCTGGACATCTTTTTCTAGAAGGGTTGTGAGAATGGATGCACTTGTCGACACATTGACCGGAAATGACTTCAAGTGGTGGGACCTCTGTCAATCAAACGCCCGGCACAGTAAGGATGCTCGTTCTGTCTGTCCCTCACAGGCTCACATCCCTCTTGCTGCAATGCTTTCGTTGGTTCTGAACAGACAAATTTGTGAGAAATGTGCTCAGGAAAACGGGCATTTGTCGCTGACCCCTCCAGGTTTTTCATAATCGACAAACAAATGAAATGGCATGGCATGTTCCTCTGTCTCACCACCACCTCCTTCCGAACCGGTTCTTGCCCAAACAACTCCACACCTGTGGTATTGTGCCATGATAATGAAGACACATTTTGTGATCACATTCGAGCTACCATTCAGAATCCTTGGCATTTGGTACAGGCATCTAGAGAAGCCAACATATGAAAGGGTGCAGCTTCTCTCGTTCCTTGTGGGTACCCAGGGGTGTGCGGTCTTGTGGTTTCACGTTGTGCCTGAGAGACTCATTCCTTTGCCTCTCCACTGGACTGGCATGATGCAGCTAATGAGGCCATGGCTTTGATAAGCGCAGGTATGTTGATTGCCTTGGCAGAGGTCGTCGTGCCAGAGTCGCTTTGCACGCATTGCTGGTTCCGAAGTCTTCCGTTGGCATGGTTGGCATGCGTGTCTAAGAGAGGAGGCAGGGACCGACCTGGCACCGCGATTGGGGTGCCAAGATGGGAGTCGGGCCCCTGGGGCCATTTGGACCAGGCCTGGACTGAGATCGGAGTTCATCTGTCCTGACCCAATACACTCGACTTTGAGAGATGCTCAAGAGGGAAGGGCATAAGTGAATACCAGACTTAACAGGCAATGTTACATGAGAGAGTAAATAGTTTTCTTAAGGTGTTTTGGCACAGGACAGGCAGTTCTCGGAAACCTTGCTAATACGTTGTGCCTTATTTTCCATTTGAAAGCTAAAATATTTTTTATAGACTCCCAACAATCCCTAAAAGATTACAAAACCACCAGACCTCATGAAAGAGGAGAATTAAACCTCTGTAGCGAAATGCTTTGATTTTAAAATGTGATGTGTTATGGAATAATCATTGCCATATTTACACTATGGGAATGTTGAACAAGCTGTTTAATGAAATGTGGTTGTGGAGCATTACACAAAATGGCCTCCATTAAAAACGTTTTACAGTAGGCCAACATTCAAAAGACAGATGTAAGGATTCAGGTTAGGCCTAAGAGTGTTACTCCGAAGGGTTGTTGTAGTGTGAGGACTAGTTTGTTGGATAAATGGCATTCACGGGTCTTCGTCATTGACCTTGTGGGATTCACAAACTCAATCCCTCTAGTATTCATTTTACTGTACTACCAAGTTCAGCCCTCTTATTTTGATGTATCACTTTCCTTCTCCTGGCTCCCTTACTGTTAGGAACAGATGTGCTTTTAGAAAGGCTAATTGAATCGGGAGGGGCGCAAAGGAAAGGTATGGATGTGGGTTCTGTGGGGTCGATAAGGGATTGTGTGCGCAGATGACGTCTGCTCCTGGTTCGATATTCCCAGTGGGGGAGGGGAGAGATGGTTTTAGACAAGCACCTGAGTCATGCATTGGAGGAAAGCATCAACGATAAGATTTATAGAAGACGTGCTGCCTAACAAGCTGGTTCTTTGTGTTAATGTCTCACATTAACATCATCAGAGAGGGTTACCATTACCAGGTGCCTGTTCAGTCCTCCAGGGGGTTAGCAGGTGGACAGCAGCTTTGTGTAGGTGGGGATTATTTCATATTAACAGTGCTGTTGTAAATGGTAATAGGTTGAGGACTAATGTCCCCATTTTATAGTTTGAACATCCAATAGAAAAGGATGCCTGCTGATATTCCTGGTCTGACTGAAATATGGACTGTTTTTATCTTTGTTGTCCTAATCATGAGTGGTGTGTAGCAATGCCCTATGGCCGTTGCTGTCAGCAGAAACGCCAGGGAGAAATCCATGCTGGGACATTGGAGGCAGCAGGATGCAACAAGGAGGGAGTAGCGTTCTTTTGAATTGCAGTTGGAGCATATTTTTTAACTTCCATGGTCTGTCAGTTTGGTTGTTGTGATCTTGTTAATCTTTAGTCTAGGTTACTGTGTACATTTGACTATATGAGCACCTGCATGCGTGTACGTGCAGAATTACGTTGCTGCTCTTCTCACCCATCTTGCTGGCCCTTTGCGTTACGGTGTGTATTTGCCTGGGCCCAGCTCTTCTCATGGTTTGTGTTGCAGTAATCAGGCGGAACTGTGAAATCAATTACAGGCAAACCAGCCCTCTCACTGTCTCTCTCGCCCTCCCTGTTTCTCTCTCTCCCTATTGCTCTTTCTAACCTTCTCTCTCTCTCTCACTCTCTCACTCTCTCACTCTCACTCACTCTCACTCACTCACTCACCATACTCAGGCCTCTTTACATCTCAGCAAACTGGACTTAATTATGTTAGTGTGTGATGCCTGCTAATGAATGTGGGAAAATTAGGGAATTTCTTGTTACGTGTTGTTTCTCAAGTTACATTCAGTTTTGCTAATACTCTGAATCACTTCGATGACATTGGGGTCAGTGAGTAATAATTCGATACTGTGGTGAATTCTGTTATAACTCTGGTCCTTTTTTCTCTTTCAGATGATCGACACCCATGTTAACCATCAAGCTGAGGGAAGTTGAAGGAATAAGACCCAACCAAAGGAAAAGGGAGAAGACATTGTGAGGAAAGGATTAAGGACTGGACACAACCCAACATTACAAGCTTGTGACATTTTAACCAGAGAAGGACTGCCATACAAATGTGGACCTCCCAAAAAGTGTTCAAATAATTTCCCCTTTGCATCAAGAGGACAACAACAATAATCTCTGCGATGTCTGAAAACAAAGACATAACGAGTCGCCACTTGCAGCACAAGCTGCAGAGCCTGGGACGACGGCTGGACGAGCTTGAGGAGGCTACCAACAAGCTCCAGAAGTCAGAAGATGAGCTGCTCGATCTGCAGGACAAGATTATCCAGGCAGAGGGCAGCAACTCCTCCATGTTGGGCGATGTTGAGGGACTGCGCAAGCGCCTGCTAAAGATTGAAGGCAAGGACGAGGAGGTGTGCAAGGCAGAGGACCTCTGCCGTATGGTGCGGGAGAAACTGGAGGAGGAGGAGAGCTTGACCCAGGACCTCAAGTCTGAGATTGAGTGCCTGCAGAGGAGAATGGCTGAGCTGGAGAAGTTGGAAGAGGCCTTCAGCAAGAGCAAGTCGGACTGCAGCCAGCTGTGCCTCAGTCTCAACGAAGAGAAGAATCTGACCCGGAAGCTGTTCTCAGAGATGGAGGCCCTCAAGGACCGTGTGAAGGAAGTGGACACGTCAGAGGTAAGGCTGGACCGGGCAGAGATGTTCCTGGCAGGGGAGCTGGAGAAGCTCAAGGGCCTCACTCAGACTTTTTTGAATGAGAGGAAGAGACTCCTGGAGAAGCAAAAGGAGGATGAGAAGCTTATACTAAAACTGACAGAAAAGCTGGAGCGTCAGAACAGGATTGACCCGGTAGATCCCAGACGAATTGAAGACGACCTGACCGGCAAGCTGGGGCGCAAGAAGGGCCTGGATTACCTGAAACTGGGAGACGAGTTTGGGCTAAGGAACAAGTCAGAGAATGAGAAGAACAGACTTGATGGCCAGGAAGACAACAAAGTCAAGGAACTCACCCAGGAAGTGGAGAGGCTGAAGAACCGGCTGAAGCAGCTGGAGCTGGTGGAGGAGGATCTTAAGAACACAGAGTCCAAGAATGGAGAGCTGCAGGAGAAGTTCCAACAGGAGAGATCCCGTAGCCGAGCACTCAACGATCAGGTGGAGCAGCTTAGAATTCAGCTGTGTGGAGGCAGCAGTCATGGCAATGGAGGACCTAGCAGTCCAGCAAAGGTCCTTGAGAATGGCAAGGCAGAGAATGAGGAGATCAATGTCCGTGGTGGGTTCAGGCAGGTCAAGCCCAAGTATAGGCCTGCTGCAGAGCCAGCCACCCCCAAGTACAAAAGCAGAGAGCTGTCCCCGCAGCACAAGATGGAGACCAAGCTGAGGAGCAAAGAACTGAGCAACTCTGAGGAAAGTTCTCCAAAGTCTGCCAGGAGGGCACTCAGTCCTGCACACAAGAGCAGGAGGACACCCAAGACTGGAACATCAACTGCCTCTGACAATGGAGTGAAAGAAATAGGCAGAGGGGTAGAGGAGAAAACAACAAGAGGAGCAGCCCATACTCCTGTCGGCACATCTTTGAGTGACCGCAAGAAGCTCTCTGTTCTTAGTCGCTACCCTCCAGCAGCTAATGACCAGAAGCCATGGAAGATATCTCAGAAACCAAGTGAGAGTGAAAGCAAAAAATGCCAAGTTGATACGTTTTCTAGATTGTATGTCGGTAGTGACAGTGAGTCGAACAATTCTGATGTGGTGCCTGAAAGCTCAAGCAAAAGCAACAGTGTCTCACCACTTGAAAAGGATGCATTTCTGTCGGACCTGGAGTCTGTGGACCAGGTTCAAGAGGCTCTTCCAGTGTCAAACCTCTCCAAAGCCAATGGGTCGTACATTGCCTACAAGTCCCATGTGTCCCCAATGTTCAGTGATCATGGCTCTGAGGGCCACTCCTCGGCCTCTGAGACTGAATCACCTGGGTCCAGGCCCTCGGAACCAGAACCTGTACCTGAGGTGACTGCACTGAGTAGCAGAACCTCCACCACTCCCAAGTGCTCCAGATACTCTCGTATACAGGACTCCCAGTCAGAGGGCTCCTCCACCAGGAGCTCGATTGATGAGGAGCAGCACAGGCTGTTGGTGGCAGAAGGAGAATCCCTGGAGCCCACTCACACCCCATCAGGTATAGAGCTCCGCAGGGTCTGCAGCCCACGGGAAGCCCTGAGGTCAAAGGCAGTCATCAAACCAGCCATCGTGGAAATTGATAGGAAGGAAGTCATGATATCCGGTGGGGCAGAGCCCTTGACCTCCTCCAATGGCAAGCCCAAAATTTCCACAAAACCAGTCCTGACCAGTAGCATCACTATCTACCCCAATGATCCCAACTCTTCCAGGACCAGCAGCCGCAGCAGCAGCGTATCCAGCGAGCCACCAGTCAAGGAACGCCACACGTCCACCAGCAACATCGTCATCGGCCCCAGTGAGCACAGGGGAAGTATCTCCATCCCCTATGAGATCTCCCTCCCCAAGAGAGAGATCACACCCTGGCCGTCCATGGATGGCCCTGACGAATCAGGGGTGCTAGGGATGGCCTGTGCA